>NW_028128335.1:0-181086 GCF_965231255.1 Vanellus vanellus | reverse complement strand
GGTTCCAGGAGGCAGTGAGGACCAGCATCACTTTTCCCCGCTGGCACCTTTGCTGTGGCAGCAAAAGCTGGACGTTTGTCTTTTTTGCTCCAGAGAGCGCCAAAAGTGAAAAAAGGTGCTTTTGCGGATGGAGTCCTCAGGAAAGCAGAGAGGGCCAAATTGTCTGGGGCATTTGAAGGGGTTCCAGGAGGCAGTGAGGACCAGCATCACTTTTCCCCGCTGGCACCTTTGCTGTGGCAGCAAAAGCTGGACGTTTGTCTTTTTTGCTCCAGACAGCGCCGAAAGTGAAAAAAGGTGCTTTTGCGGATAGAGTGCTCAGGAAAGCAGAGAGGGCCAAATTGTCTGGGGCATTTGAAGGGGTTCCAGGAGGCAGTGAGGACCAGCCTCACTTTTCCCCGCTGGCACTTTAGCTGTGGCAGCAAAAGCTGGACGTTTGTCTTTTTTGCTCCAGACACGCCGAAAGTGAAAAAAGGTGCTTTTGCGGATAGAGTGCGTAGGAAAGCAGAGAGGGCGAAATTGTCTGGGGCATTTGAAGGGGTTCCAGGAGGCAGTGAGGACCAGCATCACTTTTCCCCGCTGGCACCTTTGCTGTGGCAGCAAAAGCTGGACGTTTGTCTTTTTTGCTCCAGACAGCGCCGAAAGTGAAGAAAGGTGCTTTTGAGGATAGAGTGCTCAGGAAAGCAGAGAGGGCCAAATTGTCTGGGGCATTTGAAGGGGTTCCAGGAGGCAGTGAGGACCAGCATCACTTTTCCCCGCTGGCACCTTTGCTGTGGCAGCAAAAGCTGGACGTTTGTCTTTTTTGCTCCAGAGAGCGCCGAAAGTGAAAAAAGGTGCTTTTGCGGATAGAGTGCTCAGGAAAGCAGAGAGGGCCAAATTGTCTGGGGCATTTGAAGGGGTTCCAGGAGGCAGTGAGGACCAGCATCACTTTTCCCCGCTGGCACCTTTGCTGTGGCAGCAAAAGCTGGACGTTTGTCTTTTTTGCTCCAGACAGCGCCGAAAGTGAAAAAAGGTGCTTTTGCGGATAGAGTGCTCAGGAAAGCAGAGAGGGCCAAATTGTATGGGGCATTTGAAGGGGTTCCAGGAGGCAGTGAGGACCAGCATCACTTTTCCCCGCTGGCACCTTTGCTGTGGCAGCAAAAGCTGGACGTTTGTCTTTTTTGCTCCAGAGAGCGCCGAAAGTGAAAAAAGGTGCTTTTGCGGATAGAGTGCTCAGGAAAGCAGAGAGGGCCAAATTGTCTGGGGCATTTGAAGGGGTTTCCAGGAGGCAGTGAGGACCAGCATCACTTTTCCCCGCTGGCACTTTAGCTGTGGCAGCAAAATCTGGACGTTTGTCTTTTTTGCTCCAGAGAGCGCCGAAAGTGAAAAAAGGTGCTTTTGAGGATAGATTGCGCAGGAAAGCAGAGAGGGCCAAACTGTATGGGGCATTTAAAGGGGTTCCAGGAGGCAGTGAGGACCAGCATCACTTTTCCCCGCTGGCACCTTTGCTGTGGCAGCAAAAGCTGGACGTTTGTCTTTTTTGCTCCAGACACGCCGAAAGTGAAAAAAGGTGCTTTTGCGGATAGAGTGCTCAGGAAAGCAGAGAGGGCCAAATTGTCTGGGGCATTTGAAGGGGTTCCAGGAGGCAGTGAGGACCAGCATCACTTTTCCCCGCTGGCACTTTAGCTGTGGCAGAAAAGCTGGACGTTTGTCTTTTTGCTCCAGACACGCCGAAAGTGAAAAAAGGTGCTTTTGCTGATAGGACTGCTCAGGAAAGCAGAGAGGGCGAAATTGTCTGGGGCATTTGAAGGGGTTCCAGGAGGCAGTGAGGTCCAGCACCACTTTTCCCCGCTGGCACTTTAGCTGTGGCAGCAAAAGCTGGACGTTTGTCTTTTTTGCTCCAGAGAGCGCCGAAAGTGAAAAAAGGTGCTTTTGAGGATAGAGTGCGCAGGAAAGCAGAGAGGGCCAAACTGTATGGGGCATTTAAAGGGGTTCCAGGAGGCAGTGAGGACCAGCATCACTTTTCCCCGCTGGCACCTTTGCTGTGGCAGCAAAAGCTGGACGTTTGTCTTTTTTGCTCCAGAGAGCGCCGAAAGTGAAGAAAGGTGCTTTTGAGGATAGAGTGCTCAGGAAAGCAGAGAGGGCCAAATTGTCTGGGGCATTTGAAGGGGTTCCAGGAGGCAGTGAGGACCAGCATCACTTTTCCCCGCTGGCACCTTTGCTGTGGCAGCAAAAGCTGGACGTTGTCTTTTTTGCTCCAGAGAGCGCCAAAAGTGAAAAAAGGTGCTTTTGCGGATGGAGTCCTCAGGAAAGCAGAGAGGGCCAAATTGTCTGGGGCATTTGAAGGGGTTCCAGGAGGCAGTGAGGACCAGCATCACTTTTCCCCGCTGGCACCTTTGCTGTGGCAGCAAAAGCTGGACGTTTGTCTTTTTTGCTCCAGACAGCGCCGAAAGTGAAAAAAGGTGCTTTTGCGGATAGAGTGCTCAGGAAAGCAGAGAGGGCCAAATTGTCTGGGGCATTTGAAGGGGTTCCAGGAGGCAGTGAGGACCAGCATCACTTTTCCCCGCTGGCACCTTTGCTGTGGCAGCAAAAGCTGGACGTTTGTCTTTTTTGCTCCAGAGAGCACCGAAAGTGAAAAAAGGTGCTTTTGCGGATAGAGTGCTCAGGAAAGCAGAGAGGGCCAAATTGTCTGGGGCATTTGAAGGGGTTCCAGGAGGCAGTGAGGACCAGCATCACTTTTCCCCGCTGGCACCTTTGCTGTGGCAGCAAAAGCTGGACGTTTGTCTTTTTTGCTCCAGAGAGCGCCGAAAGTGAAAAAAGGTGCTTTTGAGGATAGATTGCGCAGGAAAGCAGAGAGGGCCAAACTGTATGGGGCATTTAAAGGGGTTCCAGGAGGCAGTGAGGACCAGCATCACTTTTCCCCGCTGGCACCTTTGCTGTGGCAGCAAAAGCTGGACGTTTGTCTTTTTTGCTCCAGAGAGCGCCGAAAGTGAAGAAAGGTGCTTTTGAGGATAGAGTGCTCAGGAAAGCAGAGAGGGCCAAATTGTCTGGGGCATTTGAAGGGGTTCCAGGAGGCAGTGAGGACCAGCATCACTTTTCCCCGCTGGCACCTTTGCTGTGGCAGCAAAAGCTGGACGTTTGTCTTTTTTGCTCCAGACACGCCGAAAGTGAAAAAAGGTGCTTTTGCGGATAGAGTGCTCAGGAAAGCAGAGAGGGCCAAATTGTCTGGGGCATTTGAAGGGGTTCCAGGAGGCAGTGAGGACCAGCATCACTTTTCCCCGCTGGCACCTTTGCTGTGGCAGCAAAAGCTGGACGTTTGTCTTTTTTGCTCCAGAGAGCGCCGAAAGTGAAAAAAGGTGCTTTTGCGGATAGAGTGCTCAGGAAAGCAGAGAGGGCGAAATTGTCTGGGGCATTTGAAGGGGTTCCAGGAGGCAGTGAGGACCAGCATCACTTTTCCCCGCTGGCACTTTAGCTGTGGCAGCAAAAGCTGGACGTTTTTCTTTTTTGCTCCAGACACGCCGAAAGTGAAGAAAGGTGCTTTTGAGGATAGAGTGCTCAGGGAAAGCAGAGAGGGCCAAATTGTCTGGGGCATTTGAAGGGGTTCCAGGAGGCAGTGAGGACCAGCATCACTTTTCCCCGCTGGCACCTTTGCTGTGGCAGCAAAAGCTGGACGTTTGTCTTTTTTGCTCCAGAGAGCGCCAAAAGTAAAAAAAGGTGCTTTTGCGGATGGAGTCCTCAGGAAAGCAGAGAGGGCCAAATTGTCTGGGGCATTTGAAGGGGTTCCAGGAGGCAGTGAGGACCAGCATCACTTTTCCCCGCTGGCACCTTTGCTGTGGCAGCAAAAGCTGGACGTTTGTCTTTTTTGCTCCAGAGAGCGCCGAAAGTGAAAAAAGGTGCTTTTGCGGATAGAGTGCTCAGGAAAGCAGAGAGGGCCAAATTGTCTGGGGCATTTGAAGGGGTTCCAGGAGGCAGTGAGGACCAGCATCACTTTTCCCCGCTGGCACCTTTGCTGTGGCAGCAAAAGCTGGACGTTTGTCTTTTTTGCTCCAGAGAGCGCCGAAAGTGAAAAAAGGTGCTTTTGCGGATAGAGTGCTCAGGAAAGCAGAGAGGGCCAAATTGTCTGGGGCATTTGAAGGGGTTCCAGGAGGCAGTGAGGACCAGCATCACTTTTCCCCGCTGGCACCTTTGCTGTGGCAGCAAAAGCTGGACGTTTGTCTTTTTTGCTCCAGAGAGCGCCGAAAGTGAAAAAAGGTGCTTTTGAGGATAGAGTGCGCAGGAAAGCAGAGAGGGCCAAACTGTATGGGGCATTTAAAGGGGTTCCAGGAGGCAGTGAGGACCAGCATCACTTTTCCCCGCTGGCACCTTTGCTGTGGCAGCAAAAGCTGGACGTTTGTCTTTTTTGCTCCAGAGAGCGCCGAAAGTGAAGAAAGGTGCTTTTGAGGATAGAGTGCTCAGGAAAGCAGAGAGGGCCAAATTGTCTGGGGCATTTGAAGGGGTTCCAGGAGGCAGTGAGGACCAGCATCACTTTTCCCCGCTGGCACCTTTGCTGTGGCAGCAAAAGCTGGACGTTTGTCTTTTTTGCTCCAGAGAGCGCCAAAAGTGAAAAAAGGTGCTTTTGCGGATGGAGTCCTCAGGAAAGCAGAGAGGGCCAAATTGTCTGGGGCATTTGAAGGGGTTCCAGGAGGCAGTGAGGACCAGCATCACTTTTCCCCGCTGGCACTTTAGCTGTGGCAGCAAAAGCTGGACGTTTGTCTTTTTTGCTCCAGACACGCCGAAAGTGAAAAAAGGTGCTTTTGCGGATAGAGTGCTCAGGAAAGCAGAGAGGGCCAAATTGTCTGGGGCATTTGAAGGGGTTCCAGGAGGCAGTGAGGACCAGCATCACTTTTCCCCGCTGGCACTTTAGCTGTGGCAGAAAAGCTGGACGTTTGTCTTTTTTGCTCCAGACACGCCGAAAGTGAAAAAAGGTGCTTTTGCGGATAGACTGCTCAGGAAAGCAGAGAGGGCGAAATTGTCTGGGGCATTTGAAGGGGTTCCAGGAGGCAGTGAGGTCCAGCACCACTTTTCCCCGCTGGCACTTTAGCTGTGGCAGCAAAAGCTGGACGTTTGTCTTTTTTGCTCCAGAGAGCGCCGAAAGTGAAAAAAGGTGCTTTTGATGATAGAGTGCTCAGGAAAGCAGAGAGGGCGAAATTGTCTGGGGCATTTGAAGGGGTTCCAGGAGGCAGTGAGGACCAGCATCACTTTTCCCCGCTGGCACCTTTGCTGTGGCAGCAAAAGCTTGACGTTTGTCTTTTTTGCTCCAGAGAGCGCCGAAAGTGAAAAAAGGTGCTTTTGAGGATAGAGTGCTCAGGAAAGCAGAGAGGGCCAAATTGTCTGGGGCATTTGAAGGGGTTCCAGGAGGCAGTGAGGACCAGCATCACTTTTCCCCGCTGGCACTTTAGCTGTGGCAGCAAAATCTGGACGTTTGTCTTTTTTGCTCCAGAGAGCGCCGAAAGTGAAAAAAAGTGCTTTTGAGGATAGAGTGCGTAGGAAAGCAGAGAGGGCCAAATTGTCTGGGGCATTTGAAGGGGTTCCAGGAGGCAGTGAGGACCAGCATCACTTTTCCCCGCTGGCACCTTTGCTGTGGCAGCAAAAGCTGGACGTTTGTCTTTTTTGCTCCAGAGAGCGCCGAAAGTGAAAAAAGGTGCTTTTGCGGATAGAGTGCTCAGGAAAGCAGAGAGGGCCAAATTGTCTGGGGCATTTGAAGGGGTTCCAGGAGGCAGTGAGGACCAGCATCACTTTTCCCCGCTGGCACTTTAGCTGTGGCAGCAAAAGCTGGACGTTTTTCTTTTTTGCTCCAGACACGCCGAAAGTGAAGAAAGGTGCTTTTGAGGATAGAGTGCTCAGGAAAGCAGAGAGGGCGAAATTGTCTGGGGCATTTGAAGGGGTTCCAGGAGGCAGTGAGGACCAGCATCACTTTTCCCCGCTGGCACCTTTGCTGTGGCAGCAAAAGCTGGACGTTTGTCTTTTTTGCTCCAGAGAGCGCCAAAAGTAAAAAAAGGTGCTTTTGCGGATGGAGTCCTCAGGAAAGCAGAGAGGGCCAAATTGTCTGGGGCATTTGAAGGGGTTCCAGGAGGCAGTGAGGACCAGCATCACTTTTCCCCGCTGGCACCTTTGCTGTGGCAGCAAAAGCTGGACGTTTGTCTTTTTTGCTCCAGAGAGCGCCGAAAGTGAAAAAAGGTGCTTTTGCGGATAGAGTCCTCAGGAAAGCAGAGAGGGCCAAATTGTCTGGGGCATTTGAAGGGGTTCCAGGAGGCAGTGAGGACCAGCATCACTTTTCCCCGCTGGCACCTTTGCTGTGGCAGCAAAAGCTGGACGTTTGTCTTTTTTGCTCCAGACAGCGCCGAAAGTGAAAAAAGGTGCTTTTGCGGATAGAGTGCTCAGGAAAGCAGAGAGGGCCAAATTGTCTGGGGCATTTGAAGGGGTTCCAGGAGGCAGTGAGGACCAGCATCACTTTTCCCCGCTGGCACCTTTGCTGTGGCAGCAAAAGCTGGACGTTTGTCTTTTTTGCTCCAGAGAGCGCCAAAAGTGAAAAAAGGTGCTTTTGCGGATAGAGTGCTCAGGAAAGCAGAGAGGGCCAAACTGTATGGGGCATTTAAAGGGGTTCCAGGAGGCAGTGAGGACCAGCATCACTTTTCCCCGCTGGCACCTTTGCTGTGGCAGCCAAAGCTGGACGTTTGTCTTTTTTGCTCCAGAGAGCGCCGAAAGTGAAGAAAGGTGCTTTTGAGGATAGAGTGCTCAGGAAAGCAGAGAGGGCCAAATTGTCTGGGGCATTTGAAGGGGTTCCAGGAGGCAGTGAGGACCAGCATCACTTTTCCCCGCTGGCACCTTTGCTGTGGCAGCAAAAGCTGGACGTTTGTCTTTTTTGCTCCAGAGAGCGCCAAAAGTGAAAAAAGGTGCTTTTGCGGATGGAGTCCTCAGGAAAGCAGAGAGGGCCAAATTGTCTGGGGCATTTGAAGGGGTTCCAGGAGGCAGTGAGGACCAGCATCACTTTTCCCCGCTGGCACCTTTGCTGTGGCAGCAAAAGCTGGACGTTTGTCTTTTTTGCTCCAGACAGCGCCGAAAGTGAAAAAAGGTGCTTTTGCGGATAGAGTGCTCAGGAAAGCAGAGAGGGCCAAATTGTCTGGGGCATTTGAAGGGGTTCCAGGAGGCAGTGAGGACCAGCCTCACTTTTCCCCGCTGGCACTTTAGCTGTGGCAGCAAAAGCTGGACGTTTGTCTTTTTTGCTCCAGACACGCCGAAAGTGAAAAAAGGTGCTTTTGCGGATAGAGTGCGTAGGAAAGCAGAGAGGGCGAAATTGTCTGGGGCATTTGAAGGGGTTCCAGGAGGCAGTGAGGACCAGCATCACTTTTCCCCGCTGGCACCTTTGCTGTGGCAGCAAAAGCTGGACGTTTGTCTTTTTTGCTCCAGACAGCGCCGAAAGTGAAGAAAGGTGCTTTTGAGGATAGAGTGCTCAGGAAAGCAGAGAGGGCCAAATTGTCTGGGGCATTTGAAGGGGTTCCAGGAGGCAGTGAGGACCAGCATCACTTTTCCCCGCTGGCACCTTTGCTGTGGCAGCAAAAGCTGGACGTTTGTCTTTTTTGCTCCAGAGAGCGCCGAAAGTGAAAAAAGGTGCTTTTGCGGATAGAGTGCTCAGGAAAGCAGAGAGGGCCAAATTGTCTGGGGCATTTGAAGGGGTTCCAGGAGGCAGTGAGGACCAGCATCACTTTTCCCCGCTGGCACCTTTGCTGTGGCAGCAAAAGCTGGACGTTTGTCTTTTTTGCTCCAGACAGCGCCGAAAGTGAAAAAAGGTGCTTTTGCGGATAGAGTGCTCAGGAAAGCAGAGAGGGCCAAATTGTATGGGGCATTTGAAGGGGTTCCAGGAGGCAGTGAGGACCAGCATCACTTTTCCCCGCTGGCACCTTTGCTGTGGCAGCAAAAGCTGGACGTTTGTCTTTTTTGCTCCAGAGAGCGCCGAAAGTGAAAAAAGGTGCTTTTGCGGATAGAGTGCTCAGGAAAGCAGAGAGGGCCAAATTGTCTGGGGCATTTGAAGGGGTTCCAGGAGGCAGTGAGGACCAGCATCACTTTTCCCCGCTGGCACTTTAGCTGTGGCAGCAAAATCTGGACGTTTGTCTTTTTTGCTCCAGAGAGCGCCGAAAGTGAAAAAAGGTGCTTTTGAGGATAGATTGCGCAGGAAAGCAGAGAGGGCCAAACTGTATGGGGCATTTAAAGGGGTTCCAGGAGGCAGTGAGGACCAGCATCACTTTTCCCCGCTGGCACCTTTGCTGTGGCAGCAAAAGCTGGACGTTTGTCTTTTTTGCTCCAGACACGCCGAAAGTGAAAAAAGGTGCTTTTGCGGATAGAGTGCTCAGGAAAGCAGAGAGGGCCAAATTGTCTGGGGCATTTGAAGGGGTTCCAGGAGGCAGTGAGGACCAGCATCACTTTTCCCCGCTGGCACTTTAGCTGTGGCAGAAAAGCTGGACGTTTGTCTTTTTTGCTCCAGACACGCCGAAAGTGAAAAAAGGTGCTTTTGCTGATAGACTGCTCAGGAAAGCAGAGAGGGCGAAATTGTCTGGGGCATTTGAAGGGGTTCCAGGAGGCAGTGAGGTCCAGCACCACTTTTCCCCGCTGGCACTTTAGCTGTGGCAGCAAAAGCTGGACGTTTGTCTTTTTTGCTCCAGAGAGCGCCGAAAGTGAAAAAAGGTGCTTTTGAGGATAGAGTGCGCAGGAAAGCAGAGAGGGCCAAACTGTATGGGGCATTTAAAGGGGTTCCAGGAGGCAGTGAGGACCAGCATCACTTTTCCCCGCTGGCACCTTTGCTGTGGCAGCAAAAGCTGGACGTTTGTCTTTTTTGCTCCAGAGAGCGCCGAAAGTGAAGAAAGGTGCTTTTGAGGATAGAGTGCTCAGGAAAGCAGAGAGGGCCAAATTGTCTGGGGCATTTGAAGGGGTTCCAGGAGGCAGTGAGGACCAGCATCACTTTTCCCCGCTGGCACCTTTGCTGTGGCAGCAAAAGCTGGACGTTTGTCTTTTTTGCTCCAGAGAGCGCCAAAAGTGAAAAAAGGTGCTTTTGCGGATGGAGTCCTCAGGAAAGCAGAGAGGGCCAAATTGTCTGGGGCATTTGAAGGGGTTCCAGGAGGCAGTGAGGACCAGCATCACTTTTCCCCGCTGGCACCTTTGCTGTGGCAGCAAAAGCTGGACGTTTGTCTTTTTTGCTCCAGACAGCGCCGAAAGTGAAAAAAGGTGCTTTTGCGGATAGAGTGCTCAGGAAAGCAGAGAGGGCCAAATTGTCTGGGGCATTTGAAGGGGTTCCAGGAGGCAGTGAGGACCAGCATCACTTTTCCCCGCTGGCACCTTTGCTGTGGCAGCAAAAGCTGGACGTTTGTCTTTTTTGCTCCAGAGAGCACCGAAAGTGAAAAAAGGTGCTTTTGCGGATAGAGTGCTCAGGAAAGCAGAGAGGGCCAAATTGTCTGGGGCATTTGAAGGGGTTCCAGGAGGCAGTGAGGACCAGCATCACTTTTCCCCGCTGGCACTTTAGCTGTGGCAGCAAAAGCTGGACGTTTGTCTTTTTTGCTCCAGAGAGCGCCGAAAGTGAAAAAAGGTGCTTTTGAGGATAGAGTGCTCAGGAAAGCAGAGAGGGCCAAATTGTCTGGGGCATTTGAAGGGGTTCCAGGAGGCAGTGAGGACCAGCATCACTTTTCCCCGCTGGCACCTTTGCTGTGGCAGCAAAAGCTGGACGTTTGTCTTTTTTGCTCCAGACAGCGCCGAAAGTGAAAAAAGGTGCTTTTGCGGATAGAGTGCTCAGGAAAGCAGAGAGGGCCAAATTGTCTGGGGCATTTGAAGGGGTTCCAGGAGGCAGTGAGGACCAGCATCACTTTTCCCCGCTGGCACCTTTGCTGTGGCAGCAAAAGCTGGACGTTTGTCTTTTTTGCTCCAGAGAGCGCCGAAAGTGAAAAAAGGTGCTTTTGCGGATAGAGTGCTCAGGAAAGCAGAGAGGGCCAAATTGTCTGGGGCATTTGAAGGGGTTCCAGGAGGCAGTGAGGACCAGCATCACTTTTCCCCGCTGGCACCTTTGCTGTGGCAGCAATAGCTGGACGTTTGTCTTTTTTGCTCCAGACACGCCGAAAGTGAAAAAAGGTGCTTTTGCGGATAGAGTGCTCAGGAAAGCAGAGAGGGCGAAATTGTCTGGGGCATTTGAAGGGGTTCCAGGAGGCAGTGAGGTCCAGCACCACTTTTCCCCGCTGGCACTTTAGCTGTGGCAGCAAAAGCTGGACGTTTGTCTTTTTTGCTCCAGAGAGCGCCGAAAGTGAAAAAAGGTGCTTTTGATGATAGAGTGCTCAGGAAAGCAGAGAGGGCGAAATTGTCTGGGGCATTTGAAGGGGTTCCAGGAGGCAGTGAGGACCAGCATCACTTTTCCCCGCTGGCACCTTTGCTGTGGCAGCAAAAGCTGGACGTTTGTCTTTTTTGCTCCAGAGAGCGCCGAAAGTGAAAAAAGGTGCTTTTGAGGATAGAGTGCTCAGGAAAGCAGAGAGGGCCAAATTGTCTGGGGCATTTGAAGGGGTTCCAGGAGGCAGTGAGGACCAGCATCACTTTTCCCCGCTGGCACTTTAGCTGTGGCAGCAAAATCTGGACGTTTGTCATTTTTGCTCCAGACAGCGCCGAAAGTGAAAAAAGGTGCTTTTGAGGATAGAGTGCGTAGGAAAGCAGAGAGGGCCAAATTGTCTGGGGCATTTGAAGGGGTTCCAGGAGGCAGTGAGGACCAGCATCACTTTTTCCCGCTGGCACCTTTGCTGTGGCAGCAAAAGCTGGACGTTTGTTTTTTTTGCTCCAGAGAGCGCCGAAAGTGAAAAAAGGTGCTTTTGCGGATAGAGTGCTCAGGAAAGCAGAGAGGGCCAAATTGTCTGGGGCATTTGAAGGGGTTCCAGGAGGCAGTGAGGACCAGCATCACTTTTCCCCGCTGGCACCTTTGCTGTGGCAGCAAAAGCTGGACGTTTGTCTTTTTTGCTCCAGAGAGCGCCGAAAGTGAAAAAAGGTGCTTTTGCGGATAGAGTGCTCAGGAAAGCAGAGAGGGCGAAATTGTCTGGGGCATTTGAAGGGGTTCCAGGAGGCAGTGAGGACCAGCATCACTTTTCCCCGCTGGCACCTTTGCTGTGGCAGCAAAAGCTGGACGTTTGTCTTTTTTGCTCCAGAGAGCGCCGAAAGTGAAAAAAGGTGCTTTTGCGGATAGAGTCCTCAGGAAAGCAGAGAGGGCCAAATTGTCTGGGGCATTTGAAGGGGTTCCAGGAGGCAGTGAGGACCAGCATCACTTTTCCCCGCTGGCACTTTAGCTGTGGCAGCAAAATCTGGACGTTTGTCTTTTTTGCTCCAGAGAGCACCGAAAGTGAAAAAAGGTGCTTTTGAGGATTGAGTCCTCAGGAAAGCAGAGAGGGCCAAATTGTCTGGGGCATTTGAAGGGGTTCCAGGAGGCAGTGAGGACCAGCATCACTTTTCCCCGCTGGCACCTTTGCTGTGGCAGCAAAAGCTGGACGTTTGTCTTTTTTGCTCCAGACAGCGCCGAAAGTGAAAAAAGGTGCTTTTGAGGATAGAGTGCTCAGGAAAGTAGAGAGGGCCAAATTGTCTGGGGCATTTGAAGGGGTTCCTGGAGGCAGTGAGGACCAGCATCACTTTTCCCCGCTGGCACTTTAGCTGTGGCAGCAAAATCTGGACGTTTGTCTTTTTTGCTCCAGAGAGCGCCGAAAGTGAAAAAAGGTGCTTTTGAGGATAGAGTCCTCAGGAAAGCAGAGAGGGCCAAATTGTATGGGGCATTTAAAGGGGTTCCAGGAGGCAGTGAGGACCAGCATCACTTTTCCCCGCTGGCACCTTTGCTGTGGCAGCAAAAGCTGGACGTTTGTCTTTTTTGCTCCAGAGAGCGCCGAAAGTGAAAAAAGGTGCTTTTGCGGATAGAGTGCTCAGGAAAGCAGAGAGGGCCAAATTGTCTGGGGCATTTGAAGGGGTTCCAGGAGGCAGTGAGGACCAGCATCACTTTTCCCCGCTGGCACTTTAGCTGTGGCAGCAAAAGCTGGACGTTTGTCTTTTTTGCTCCAGACAGCGCCGAAAGTGAAAAAAGGTGCTTTTGAGGATAGAGTCCTCAGGAAAGCAGAGAGGGCCAAATTGTCTGGGGCATTTGAAGGGGTTCCAGGAGGCAGTGAGGACCAGCATCACTTTTCCCCGCTGGCACCTTTGCTGTGGCAGCAAAAGCTGGACGTTTGTCTTTTTTGCTCCAGAGAGCGCCGAAAGTGAAAAAAGGTGCTCTTGCGGATAGAGTGCTCAGGAAAGCAGAGAGGGCCAAATTGTCTGGGGCATTTGAAGGGGTTCCAGGAGGCAGTGAGGACCAGCATCACTTTTCCCCGCTGGCACCTTTGCTGTGGCAGCAAAAGCTGGACGTTTGTCTTTTTTGCTCCAGAGAGCGCCGAAAGTGAAAAAAGGTGCTCTTGCGGATAGAGTGCTCAGGAAAGCAGAGAGGGCCAAATTGTCTGGGGCATTTGAAGGGGTTCCAGGAGGCAGTGAGGACCAGCATCACTTTTCCCCGCTGGCACTTTAGCTGTGGCAGCAAAAGCTGGACGTTTGTCTTTTTTGCTCCAGAGAGCGCCGAAAGTGAAAAAAGGTGCTTTTGAGGATAGAGTGCGCAGGAAAGCAGAGAGGGCCAAACTGTATGGGGCATTTAAAGGGGTTCCAGGAGGCAGTGAGGACCAGCATTACTTTTCCCCGCTGGCACCTTTGCTGTGGCAGCAAAAGCTGGACGTTTGTCTTTTTTGCTCCAGACAGCGCCGAAAGTGAAAAAAGGTGCTTTTGAAAATAGAGTGCTCAGGAAAGCAGAGAGGGCGAAATTGTCTGGGGCATTTGAAGGGGTTCCAGGAGGCAGTGAGGACCAGCATCACTTTTCCCTGCTGGCACTTTAGCTGTGGCAGCAAAAGCTGGACGTTTGTCTTTTTTGCTCCAGACAGCGCCGAAAGTGAAAAAAGGTGCTTTTGAGGATAGAGTGCGCAGGAAAGCAGAGAGGGCCAAACTGTTTGGGGCATTTAAAGGGGTTCCAGGAGGCAGTGAGGACCAGCATCACTTTTCCCCGCTGGCACCTTTGCTGTGGCAGCAAAAGCTGGACGTTTGTCTTTTTTGCTCCAGACAGCGCCGAAAGTGAAAAAAGGTGCTTTTGAGGATAGAGTGCTCAGGAAAGCAGAGAGGGCGAAATTGTCTGGGGCATTTGAAGGGGTTCCAGGAGGCAGTGAGGACCAGCATCACTTTTCCCCGCTGGCACTTTAGCTGTGGCAGCAAAATCTGGACGTTTGTCTTTTTTGCTCCAGAGAGCGCCGAAAGTGAAAAAGGTGCTTTTGAGGATAGAGTCCTCAGGAAAGCAGAGAGGGCCAAACTGTATGCGGCATTTAAAGGGGTTCCAGGAGGCAGTGAGGACCAGCATCACTTTTCCCCGCTGGCACTTTAGCTGTGGCAGCAAAATCTGGACGTTTGTCTTTTTTGCTCCAGAGAGCACCGAAAGTGAAAAAAGGTGCTTTTGAGGATAGAGTCCTCAGGAAAGCAGAGAGGGCCAAATTGTCTGGGGCATTTGAAGGGGTTCCAGGAGGCAGTGAGGACCAGCATCACTTTTCCCCGCTGGCACCTTTGCTGTGGCAGCAAAAGCTGGACGTTTGTCTTTTTTGCTCCAGAGAGCGCCGAAAGTGAAAAAAGGTGCTTTTGCGGATAGAGTGCTCAGGAAAGCAGAGAGGGCGAAATTGTCTGGGGCATTTGAAGGGGTTCCAGGAGGCAGTGAGGTCCAGCACCACTTTTCCCCGCTGGCACTTTAGCTGTGGCAGCAAAAGCTGGACGTTTGTCTTTTTTGCTCCAGACACGCCGAAAGTGAAAAAAGTGCTTTTGCGGATGGAGTGCTCAGGAAAGCAGAGAGGGCGAAATTGTCTGGGGCATTTGAAGGGGTTCCAGGAGGCAGTGAGGTCCAGCACCACTTTTCCCCGCTGGCACTTTAGCTGTGGCAGCAAAAGCTGGACGTTTGTCTTTTTTGCTCCAGACAGCGCCGAAAGTGAAAAAAGGTGCTTTTGAGGATAGAGTCCTCAGGAAAGCAGAGAGGGCCAAATTGTCTGGGGCATTTGAAGGGGTTCCAGGAGGCAGTGAGGACCAGCATCACTTTTCCCCGCTGGCACCTTTGCTGTGGCAGCAAAAGCTGGACGTTTGTCTTTTTTGCTCCAGAGAGCGCCGAAAGTGAAAAAAGGTGCTCTTGCGGATAGAGTGCTCAGGAAAGCAGAGAGGGCCAAATTGTCTGGGGCATTTGAAGGGGTTCCAGGAGGCAGTGAGGACCAGCATCACTTTTCCCCGCTGGCACCTTTGCTGTGGCAGCAAAAGCTGGACGTTTGTCTTTTTTGCTCCAGAGAGCGCCGAAAGTGAAAAAAGGTGCTCTTGCGGATAGAGTGCTCAGGAAAGCAGAGAGGGCCAAATTGTCTGGGGCATTTGAAGGGGTTCCAGGAGGCAGTGAGGACCAGCATCACTTTTCCCCGCTGGCACTTTAGCTGTGGCAGCAAAAGCTGGACGTTTGTCTTTTTTGCTCCAGAGAGCGCCGAAAGTGAAAAAAGGTGCTTTTGAGGATAGAGTGCGCAGGAAAGCAGAGAGGGCCAAACTGTATGGGGCATTTAAAGGGGTTCCAGGAGGCAGTGAGGACCAGCATTACTTTTCCCCGCTGGCACCTTTGCTGTGGCAGCAAAAGCTGGACGTTTGTCTTTTTTGCTCCAGACAGCGCCGAAAGTGAAAAAAGGTGCTTTTGAAAATAGAGTGCTCAGGAAAGCAGAGAGGGCGAAATTGTCTGGGGCATTTGAAGGGGTTCCAGGAGGCAGTGAGGACCAGCATCACTTTTCCCTGCTGGCACTTTAGCTGTGGCAGCAAAAGCTGGACGTTTGTCTTTTTTGCTCCAGACAGCGCCGAAAGTGAAAAAAGGTGCTTTTGAGGATAGAGTGCGCAGGAAAGCAGAGAGGGCCAAACTGTTTGGGGCATTTAAAGGGGTTCCAGGAGGCAGTGAGGACCAGCATCACTTTTCCCCGCTGGCACCTTTGCTGTGGCAGCAAAAGCTGGACGTTTGTCTTTTTTGCTCCAGACAGCGCCGAAAGTGAAAAAAGGTGCTTTTGAGGATAGAGTGCTCAGGAAAGCAGAGAGGGCGAAATTGTCTGGGGCATTTGAAGGGGTTCCAGGAGGCAGTGAGGACCAGCATCACTTTTCCCCGCTGGCACTTTAGCTGTGGCAGCAAAATCTGGACGTTTGTCTTTTTTGCTCCAGAGAGCGCCGAAAGTGAAAAAGGTGCTTTTGAGGATAGAGTCCTCAGGAAAGCAGAGAGGGCCAAACTGTATGCGGCATTTAAAGGGGTTCCAGGAGGCAGTGAGGACCAGCATCACTTTTCCCCGCTGGCACTTTAGCTGTGGCAGCAAAATCTGGACGTTTGTCTTTTTTGCTCCAGAGAGCACCGAAAGTGAAAAAAGGTGCTTTTGAGGATAGAGTCCTCAGGAAAGCAGAGAGGGCCAAATTGTCTGGGGCATTTGAAGGGGTTCCAGGAGGCAGTGAGGACCAGCATCACTTTTCCCCGCTGGCACCTTTGCTGTGGCAGCAAAAGCTGGACGTTTGTCTTTTTTGCTCCAGAGAGCGCCGAAAGTGAAAAAAGGTGCTTTTGCGGATAGAGTGCTCAGGAAAGCAGAGAGGGCGAAATTGTCTGGGGCATTTGAAGGGGTTCCAGGAGGCAGTGAGGTCCAGCACCACTTTTCCCCGCTGGCACTTTAGCTGTGGCAGCAAAAGCTGGACGTTTGTCTTTTTTGCTCCAGACACGCCGAAAGTGAAAAAAGTGCTTTTGCGGATGGAGTGCTCAGGAAAGCAGAGAGGGCGAAATTGTCTGGGGCATTTGAAGGGGTTCCAGGAGGCAGTGAGGTCCAGCACCACTTTTCCCCGCTGGCACTTTAGCTGTGGCAGCAAAAGCTGGACGTTTGTCTTTTTTGCTCCAGACAGCGCCGAAAGTGAAAAAAGGTGCTTTTGAGGATAGAGTGCGCAGGAAAGCAGAGAGGGCCAAACTGTATGGGGCATTTAAAGGGGTTCCAGGAGGCAGTGAGGACCAGCATCACTTTTCCCCGCTGGCACCTTTGCTGTGGCAGCAAAATCTGGACGTTTGTCTTTTTTGCTCCAGACAGCGCCGAAAGTGAAAAAAGGTGCTTTTGAGGATAGAGTGCTCAGGAAAGTAGAGAGGGCCAAATTGTCTGGGGCATTTGAAGGGGTTCCAGGAGGCAGTGAGGACCAGCATCACTTTTCCCCGCTGGCACTTTAGCTGTGGCAGCAAAATCTGGACGTTTGTCTTTTTTGCTCCAGAGAGCGCCGAAAGTGAAAAAAGGTGCTTTTGAGGATAGAGTCCTCAGGAAAGCAGAGAGGGCCAAATTGTATGGGGCATTTAAAGGGGTTCCAGGAGGCAGTGAGGACCAGCATCACTTTTCCCCGCTGGCACCTTTGCTGTGGCAGCAAAAGCTGGACGTTTGTCTTTTTTGCTCCAGAGAGCGCCAAAAGTGAAAAAAGGTGCTTTTGCGGATAGAGTGCTCAGGAAAGCAGAGAGGGCCAAATTGTCTGGGGCATTTGAAGGGGTTCCAGGAGGCAGTGAGGACCAGCATCACTTTTCCCCGCTGGCACTTTAGCTGTGGCAGCAAAAGCTGGACGTTTGTCTTTTTTGCTCCAGAGAGCGCCGAAAGTGAAAAAAGGTGCTCTTGCGGATAGAGTGCTCAGGAAAGCAGAGAGGGCCAAATTGTCTGGGGCATTTGAAGGGGTTCCAGGAGGCAGTGAGGACCAGCATCACTTTTCCCCGCTGGCACCTTTGCTGTGGCAGCAAAAGCTGGACGTTTGTCTTTTTTGCTCCAGAGAGCGCCGAAAGTGAAAAAAGGTGCTCTTGCGGATAGAGTGCTCAGGAAAGCAGAGAGGGCCAAATTGTCTGGGGCATTTGAAGGGGTTCCAGGAGGCAGTGAGGACCAGCATCACTTTTCCCCGCTGGCACTTTATCTGTGGCAGCAAAAGCTGGACGTTTGTCTTTTTTGCTCCAGACAGCGCCGAAAGTGAAAAAAGGTGCTTTTGAGGATAGAGTGCGCAGGAAAGCAGAGAGGGCCAAACTGTATGGGGCATTTAAAGGGGTTCCAGGAGGCAGTGAGGACCAGCATCACTTTTCCCCGCTGGCACCTTTGCTGTGGCAGCAAAAGCTGGACGTTTGTCTTTTTTGCTCCAGACAGCGCCGAAAGTGAAAAAAGGTGCTTTTGAAAATAGAGTGCTCAGGAAAGCAGAGAGGGCGAAATTGTCTGGGGCATTTGAAGGGGTTCCAGGAGGCAGTGAGGACCAGCATGACTTTTCCCCGCTGGCACTTTAGCTGTGGCAGCAAAATCTGGACGTTTGTCTTTTTTGCTCCAGAGAGCGCCGAAAGTGAAAAAGGTGCTTTTGAGGATAGAGTCCTCAGGAAAGCAGAGAGGGCCAAACTGTATGGGGCATTTAAAGGGGTTCCAGGAGGCAGTGAGGACCAGCATCACTTTTCCCCGCTGGCACCTTTGCTGTGGCAGCAAAAGCTGGACGTTTGTCTTTTTTGCTCCAGAGAGCGCCGAAAGTGAAAAAAGGTGCTTTTGAGGATAGAGTGCTCAGGAAAGCAGAGAGGGCCAAATTGTCTGGGGCATTTGAAGGGGTTCCAGGAGGCAGTGAGGACCAGCATCACTTTTCCCCGCTGGCACTTTAGCTGTGGCAGCAAAATCTGGACGTTTGTCTTTTTTGCTCCAGAGAGCACCGAAAGTGAAAAAAGGTGCTTTTGCGGATAGAGTGCTCAGGAAAGCAGAGAGGGCCAAATTGTCTGGGGCATTTGAAGGGGTTCCAGGAGGCAGTGAGGACCAGCATCACTTTTCCCCGCTGGCACCTTTGCTGTGGCAGCAAAAGCTGGACGTTTGTCTTTTTTGCTCCAGAGAGCGCCGAAAGTGAAAAAAGGTGCTTTTGAGGATAGAGTGCGCAGGAAAGCAGAGAGGGCCAAACTGTATGGGGCATTTGAAGGGGTTCCAGGAGGCAGTGAGGACCAGCATCACTTTTCCCCGCTGGCACCTTTGCTGTGGCAGCAAAAGCTGGACGTTTGTCTTTTTTGCTCCAGAGAGCGCCGAAAGTGAAAAAAGGTGCTCTTGCGGATAGAGTGCTCAGGAAAGCAGAGAGGGCCAAATTGTCTGGGGCATTTGAAGGGGTTCCAGGAGGCAGTGAGGACCAGCATCACTTTTCCCCGCTGGCACCTTTGCTGTGGCAGCAAAAGCTGGACGTTTGTCTTTTTTGCTCCAGAGAGCGCCGAAAGTGAAAAAAGGTGCTCTTGCGGATAGAGTGCTCAGGAAAGCAGAGAGGGCCAAATTGTCTGGGGCATTTGAAGGGGTTCCAGGAGGCAGTGAGGACCAGCATCACTTTTCCCCGCTGGCACTTTAGCTGTGGCAGCAAAAGCTGGACGTTTGTCTTTTTTGCTCCAGACAGCGCCGAAAGTGAAAAAAGGTGCTTTTGAGGATAGAGTGCGCAGGAAAGCAGAGAGGGCCAAACTGTATGGGGCATTTAAAGGGGTTCCAGGAGGCAGTGAGGACCAGCATTACTTTTCCCCGCTGGCACCTTTGCTGTGGCAGCAAAAGCTGGACGTTTGTCTTTTTTGCTCCAGACAGCGCCGAAAGTGAAAAAAGGTGCTTTTGAGGATAGAGTGCTCAGGAAAGCAGAGAGGGCGAAATTGTCTGGGGCATTTGAAGGGGTTCCAGGAGGCAGTGAGGACCAGCATCACTTTTCCCCGCTGGCACTTTAGCTGTGGCAGCAAAATCTGGACGTTTGTCTTTTTTGCTCCAGAGAGCACCGAAAGTGAAAAAAGGTGCTTTTGCGGATAGAGTGCTCAGGAAAGCAGAGAGGGCCAAATTGTCTGGGGCATTTGAAGGGGTTCCAGGAGGCAGTGAGGACCAGCATCACTTTTCCCCGCTGGCACCTTTGCTGTGGCAGCAAAAGCTGGACGTTTGTCTTTTTTGCTCCAGAGAGCGCCGAAAGTGAAAAAAGGTGCTTTTGAGGATAGAGTGCTCAGGAAAGCAGAGAGGGCGAAATTGTCTGGGGCATTTGAAGGGGTTCCAGGAGGCAGTGAGGACCAGCATCACTTTTCCCCGCTGGCACCTTTGCTGTGGCAGCAAAAGCTGGACGTTTGTCTTTTTTGCTCCAGACAGCGCCGAAAGTGAAAAAAGGTGCTTTTGCGGATAGAGTGCTCAGGAAAGCAGAGAGGGCGAAATTGTCTGGGGCATTTGAAGGGGTTCCAGGAGGCAGTGAGGACCAGCATCACTTTTCCCCGCTGGCACCTTTGCTGTGGCAGCAAAAGCTGGACGTTTGTCTTTTTTGCTCCAGAGAGCGCCGAAAGTGAAAAAAGGTGCTTTTGCGGATAGAGTGCTCAGGAAAGCAGAGAGGGCGAAATTGTCTGGGGCATTTGAAGGGGTTCCAGGAGGCAGTGAGGACCAGCATCACTTTTCCCCGCTGGCACCTTTGCTGTGGCAGCAAAAGCTTGACGTTTGTCTTTTTTGCTCCAGAGAGCGCCGAAAGTGAAAAAAGGTGCTTTTGAGGATAGAGTGCTCAGGAAAGCAGAGAGGGCCAAATTGTCTGGGGCATTTGAAGGGGTTCCAGGAGGCAGTGAGGACCAGCATCACTTTTCCCCGCTGGCACTTTAGCTGTGGCAGCAAAATCTGGACGTTTGTCTTTTTTGCTCCAGACAGCGCCGAAAGTGAAAAAAGGTGCTTTTGACGATAGAGTGCGTAGGAAAGCAGAGAGGGCCAAATTGTCTGGGGCATTTGAAGGGGTTCCAGGAGGCAGTGAGGACCAGCATCACTTTTCCCCGCTGGCACCTTTGCTGTGGCAGCAAAAGCTGGACGTTTGTTTTTTTTGCTCCAGAGAGCGCCGAAAGTGAAAAAAGGTGCTTTTGCTGATAGAGTGCTCAGGAAAGCAGAGAGGGCCAAATTGTCTGGGGCATTTGAAGGGGTTCCAGGAGGCAGTGAGGACCAGCATCACTTTTCCCCGCTGGCACCTTTGCTGTGGCAGCAAAAGCTGGACGTTTGTCTTTTTTGCTCCAGAGAGCGCCGAAAGTGAAAAAAGGTGCTTTTGAGGATAGAGTGCGCAGGAAAGCAGAGAGGGCCAAACTGTATGGGGCATTTGAAGGGGTTCCAGGAGGCAGTGAGGACCAGCATCACTTTTCCCCGCTGGCACCTTTGCTGTGGCAGCAAAAGCTGGACGTTTGTCTTTTTTGCTCCAGACAGCGCCGAAAGTGAAAAAAGGTGCTTTTGCGGATAGAGTCCTCAGGAAAGCAGAGAGGGCGAAATTGTCTGGGGCATTTGAAGGGGTTCCAGGAGGCAGTGAGGACCAGCATCACTTTTCCCCGCTGGCACCTTTGCTGTGGCAGCAAAAGCTTGACGTTTTTCTTTTTTGCTCCAGAGAGCGCCGAAAGTGAAAAAAAGTGCTTTTGAGGATAGAGTGCTCAAGAAAGCAGAGAGGGCGAAATTGTCTGGGGCATTTGAAGGGGTTCCAGGAGGCAGTGAGGACCAGCATCACTTTTCCCCGCTGGCACTTTAGCTGTGGCAGCAAAATCTGGACGTTTGTCTTTTTTGCTCCAGAGAGCACCGAAAGTGAAAAAAGGTGCTTTTGCGGATAGAGTGCTCAGGAAAGCAGAGAGGGCCAAATTGTCTGGGGCATTTGAAGGGGTTCCAGGAGGCAGTGAGGACCAGCATCACTTTTCCCCGCTGGCACCTTTGCTGTGGCAGCAAAAGCTGGACGTTTGTCTTTTTTGCTCCAGAGAGCGCCGAAAGTGAAAAAAGGTGCTTTTGAGGATAGAGTGCGCAGGAAAGCAGAGAGGGCCAAACTGTATGGGGCATTAGAAGGGGTTCCAGGAGGCAGTGAGGACCAGCATCACTTTTCCCCGCTGGCACCTTTGCTGTGGCAGCAAAAGCTGGACGTTTGTCTTTTTTGCTCCAGAGAGCGCCGAAAGTGAAAAAAGGTGCTTTTGAGGATAGAGTGCTCAGGAAAGCAGAGAGGGCCAAATTGTCTGGGGCATTTGAAGGGGTTCCAGGAGGCAGTGAGGACCAGCATCACTTTTCCCCGCTGGCACTTTAGCTGTGGCAGCAAAATCTGGACGTTTTTTTTTTTGCTCCAGACAGCGCCGAAAGTGAAAAAAGGTGCTTTTGACGATAGAGTGCGTAGGAAAGCAGAGAGGGCCAAATTGTCTGGGGCATTTGAAGGGGTTCCAGGAGGCAGTGAGGACCAGCATCACTTTTCCCCGCTGGCACCTTTGCTGTGGCAGCAAAAGCTGGACGTTTGTTTTTTTTGCTCCAGAGAGCGCCGAAAGTGAAAAAAGGTGCTTTTGAGGATAGAGTGCTCAGGAAAGCAGAGAGGGCCAAATTGTCTGGGGCATTTGAAGGGGTTCCAGGAGGCAGTGAGGACCAGCATCACTTTTCCCCGCTGGCACCTTTGCTGTGGCAGCAAAAGCTGGACGTTTGTCTTTTTTGCTCCAGACAGCGCCGAAAGTGAAAAAAGGTGCTTTTGCGGATAGAGTGCTCAGGAAAGCAGAGAGGGCGAAATTGTCTGGGGCATTTGAAGGGGTTCCAGGAGGCAGTGAGGACCAGCATCACTTTTCCCCGCTGGCACCTTTGCTGTGGCAGCAAAAGCTGGACGTTTGTCTTTTTTGCTCCAGAGAGCGCCGAAAGTGAAAAAAGGTGCTTTTGCGGATAGAGTGCTCAGGAAAGCAGAGAGGGCGAAATTGTCTGGGGCATTTGAAGGGGTTCCAGGAGGCAGTGAGGACCAGCATCACTTTTCCCCGCTGGCACCTTTGCTGTGGCAGCAAAAGCTTGACGTTTGTCTTTTTTGCTCCAGAGAGCGCCGAAAGTGAAAAAAGGTGCTTTTGAGGATAGAGTGCTCAGGAAAGCAGAGAGGGCCAAATTGTCTGGGGCATTTGAAGGGGTTCCAGGAGGCAGTGAGGACCAGCATCACTTTTCCCCGCTGGCACTTTAGCTGTGGCAGCAAAATCTGGACGTTTGTCTTTTTTGCTCCAGAGAGCGCCGAAAGTGAAAAAAGGTGCTTTTGAGGATAGAGTGCGTAGGAAAGCAGAGAGGGCCAAATTGTCTGGGGCATTTGAAGGGGTTCCAGGAGGCAGTGAGGACCAGCATCACTTTTCCCCGCTGGCACCTTTGCTGTGGCAGCAAAAGCTGGACGTTTGTTTTTTTTGCTCCAGAGAGCGCCGAAAGTGAAAAAAGGTGCTTTTGCGGATAGAGTGCTCAGGAAAGCAGAGAGGGCCAAATTGTCTGGGGCATTTGAAGGGGTTCCAGGAGGCAGTGAGGACCAGCATCACTTTTCCCCGCTGGCACCTTTGCTGTGGCAGCAAAAGCTGGACGTTTGTCTTTTTTTGCTCCAGAGAGTGCCGAAAGTGAAAAAAGGTGCTCTTGCGGATAGAGTGCTCAGGAAAGCAGAGAGGGCCAAATTGTCTGGGGCATTTGAAGGGGTTCCAGGAGGCAGTGAGGACCAGCATCACTTTTCCCCGCTGGCACTTTAGCTGTGGCAGCAAAAGCTGGACGTTTGTCTTTTTTGCTCCAGACACGCCGAAAGTGAAAAAAGGTGCTTTTGCGGATAGAGTGCTCAGGAAAGCAGAGAGGGCCAAATTGTCTGGGGCATTTGAAGGGGTTCCAGGAGGCAGTGAGGACCAGCATTACTTTTCCCCGCTGGCACTTTAGCTGTGGCAGCAAAATCTGGACGTTTGTCTTTTTTGCTCCAGACAGCGCCGAAAGTGAAAAAAGGTGCTTTTGAGGATAGAGTGCGCAGGAAAGCAGAGAGGGCCAAACTGTATGGGGCATTTAAAGGGGTTCCAGGAGGCAGTGAGGACCAGCATCACTTTTCCCCGCTGGCACCTTTGCTGTGGCAGCAAAAGCTGGACGTTTGTCTTTTTTGCTCCAGACAGCGCCGAAAGTGAGAAAAGGTGCTTTTGCGGATAGAGTCCTCAGGAAAGCAGAGAGGGCCAAATTGTCTGGGGCATTTGAAGGGGTTCCAGGAGGCAGTGAGGACCAGCATCACTTTTCCCCGCTGGCACCTTTGCTGTGGCAGCAAAAGCTGGACGTTTGTCATTTTTGCTCCAGACAGCGCCGAAAGTGAAAAAAGGTGCTTTTGCGGATAGAGTGCTCAGGAAAGCAGAGAGGGCCAAATTGTATGGGGCATTTGAAGGGGTTCCAGGAGGCAGTGAGGACCAGCATCACTTTTCCCCGCTGGCACCTTTGCTGTGGCAGCAAAAGCTGGACGTTTGTCTTTTTTGCTCCAGAGAGCGCCGAAAGTGAAAAAAGGTGCTTTTGAGGATAGATTGCGCAGGAAAGCAGAGAGGGCCAAACTGTATGGGGCATTTAAAGGGGTTCCAGGAGGCAGTGAGGACCAGCATCACTTTTCCCCGCTGGCACCTTTGCTGTGGCAGCAAAAGCTGGACGTTTGTCTTTTTTGCTCCAGAGAGCGCCGAAAGTGAAGAAAGGTGCTTTTGAGGATAGAGTGCTCAGGAAAGCAGAGAGGGCCAAATTGTCTGGGGCATTTGAAGGGGTTCCAGGAGGCAGTGAGGACCAGCATCACTTTTCCCCGCTGGCACTTTAGCTGTGGCAGCAAAAGCTGGACGTTTGTCTTTTTTGCTCCAGAGAGCGCCAAAAGTGAAAAAAGGTGCTTTTGCGGATGGAGTCCTCAGGAAAGCAGAGAGGGCCAAATTGTCTGGGGCATTTGAAGGGGTTCCAGGAGGCAGTGAGGACCAGCATCACTTTTCCCCGCTGGCACTTTAGCTGTGGCAGCAAAAGCTGGACGTTTGTCTTTTTTGCTCCAGACACGCCGAAAGTGAAAAAAGGTGCTTTTGCGGATAGAGTGCTCAGGAAAGCAGAGAGGGCCAAATTGTCTGGGGCATTTGAAGGGGTTCCAGGAGGCAGTGAGGACCAGCATCACTTTTCCCCGCTGGCACTTTAGCTGTGGCAGAAAAGCTGGACGTTTGTCTTTTTTGCTCCAGACACGCCGAAAGTGAAAAAAGGTGCTTTTGCGGATAGACTGCTCAGGAAAGCAGAGAGGGCCAAATTGTCTGGGGCATTTGAAGGGGTTCCAGGAGGCAGTGAGGTCCAGCACCACTTTTCCCCGCTGGCACTTTAGCTGTGGCAGCAAAAGCTGGACGTTTGTCTTTTTTGCTCCAGAGAGCGCCGAAAGTGAAAAAAGGTGCTTTTGAGGATAGAGTGCGCAGGAAAGCAGAGAGGGCCAAACTGTATGGGGCATTTAAAGGGGTTCCAGGAGGCAGTGAGGACCAGCATCACTTTTCCCCGCTGGCACCTTTGCTGTGGCAGCAAAAGCTGGACGTTTGTCTTTTTTGCTCCAGAGAGCGCCGAAAGTGAAGAAAGGTGCTTTTGAGGATAGAGTGCTCAGGAAAGCAGAGAGGGCCAAATTGTCTGGGGCATTTGAAGGGGTTCCAGGAGGCAGTGAGGACCAGCATCACTTTTCCCCGCTGGCACCTTTGCTGTGGCAGCAAAAGCTGGACGTTTGTCTTTTTTGCTCCAGAGAGCGCCAAAAGTGAAAAAAGGTGCTTTTGCGGATGGAGTCCTCAGGAAAGCAGAGAGGGCCAAATTGTCTGGGGCATTTGAAGGGGTTCCAGGAGGCAGTGAGGACCAGCATCACTTTTCCCCGCTGGCACCTTTGCTGTGGCAGCAAAAGCTGGACGTTTGTCTTTTTTGCTCCAGACAGCGCCGAAAGTGAAAAAAGGTGCTTTTGCGGATAGAGTGCTCAGGAAAGCAGAGAGGGCCAAATTGTCTGGGGCATTTGAAGGGGTTCCAGGAGGCAGTGAGGACCAGCATCACTTTTCCCCGCTGGCACCTTTGCTGTGGCAGCAAAAGCTGGACGTTTGTCTTTTTTGCTCCAGAGAGCACCGAAAGTGAAAAAAGGTGCTTTTGCGGATAGAGTGCTCAGGAAAGCAGAGAGGGCGAAATTGTCTGGGGCATTTGAAGGGGTTCCAGGAGGCAGTGAGGACCAGCATCACTTTTCCCCGCTGGCACCTTTGCTGTGGCAGCAAAAGCTGGACGTTTGTCTTTTTTGCTCCAGAGAGCGCCGAAAGTGAAAAAAGGTGCTTTTGAGGATAGAGTGCTCAGGAAAGCAGAGAGGGCCAAATTGTCTGGGGCATTTGAAGGGGTTCCAGGAGGCAGTGAGGACCAGCATCACTTTTCCCCGCTGGCACCTTTGCTGTGGCAGCAAAAGCTGGACGTTTGTCTTTTTTGCTCCAGACAGCGCCGAAAGTGAAAAAAGGTGCTTTTGCGGATAGAGTGCTCAGGAAAGCAGAGAGGGCGAAATTGTCTGGGGCATTTGAAGGGGTTCCAGGAGGCAGTGAGGTCCAGCACCACTTTTCCCCGCTGGCACTTTAGCTGTGGCAGCAAAAGCTGGACGTTTGTCTTTTTTGCTCCAGAGAGCGCCGAAAGTGAAAAAAGGTGCTTTTGATGATAGAGTGCTCAGGAAAGCAGAGAGGGCCAAATTGTCTGGGGCATTTGAAGGGGTTCCAGGAGGCAGTGAGGACCAGCATCACTTTTCCCCGCTGGCACCTTTGCTGTGGCAGCAAAAGCTGGACGTTTGTCTTTTTTGCCCCAGACAGCGCCGAAAGTGAAAAAAGGTGCTTTTGCGGATAGAGTGCTCAGGAAAGCAGAGAGGGCCAAATTGTCTGGGGCATTTGAAGGGGTTCCAGGAGGCAGTGAGGACCAGCATCACTTTTCCCCGCTGGCACCTTTGCTGTGGCAGCAAAAGCTGGACGTTTGTCTTTTTTGCTCCAGAGAGCGCCGAAAGTGAAAAAAGGTGCTTTTGCGGATAGAGTGCTCAGGAAAGCAGAGAGGGCGAAATTGTCTGGGGCATTTGAAGGGGTTCCAGGAGGCAGTGAGGACCAGCATCACTTTTCCCCGCTGGCACCTTTGCTGTGGCAGCAAAAGCTTGACGTTTGTCTTTTTTGCTCCAGAGAGCGCCGAAAGTGAAAAAAGGTGCTTTTGAGGATAGAGTGCTCAGGAAAGCAGAGAGGGCCAAATTGTCTGGGGCATTTGAAGGGGTTCCAGGAGGCAGTGAGGACCAGCATCACTTTTCCCCGCTGGCACTTTAGCTGTGGCAGCAAAATCTGGACGTTTGTCTTTTTTGCTCCAGAGAGCGCCGAAAGTGAAAAAAGGTGCTTTTGAGGATAGAGTGCGTAGGAAAGCAGAGAGGGCCAAATTGTCTGGGGCATTTGAAGGGGTTCCAGGAGGCAGTGAGGACCAGCATCACTTTTCCCCGCTGGCACCTTTGCTGTGGCAGCAAAAGCTGGACGTTTGTTTTTTTTGCTCCAGAGAGCGCCGAAAGTGAAAAAAGGTGCTTTTGCGGATAGAGTGCTCAGGAAAGCAGAGAGGGCCAAATTGTCTGGGGCATTTGAAGGGGTTCCAGGAGGCAGTGAGGACCAGCATCACTTTTCCCCGCTGGCACCTTTGCTGTGGCAGCAAAAGCTGGACGTTTGTCTTTTTTGCTCCAGAGAGCGCCGAAAGTGAAAAAAGGTGCTTTTGCGGATAGAGTGCTCAGGAAAGCAGAGAGGGCCAAATTGTCTGGGGCATTTGAAGGGGTTCCAGGAGGCAGTGCGGACCAGCATCACTTTTCCCCGCTGGCACCTTTGCTGTGGCAGCAAAAGCTGGACGTTTGTCTTTTTTGCTCCAGAGAGCGCCGAAAGTGAAAAAAGGTGCTTTTGCGGATAGAGTCCTCAGGAAAGCAGAGAGGGCCAAATTGTCTGGGGCATTTGAAGGGGTTCCAGGAGGCAGTGAGGACCAGCATCACTTTTCCCCGCTGGCACTTTAGCTGTGGCAGCAAAATCTGGACGTTTGTCTTTTTTGCTCCAGAGAGCGCCGAAAGTGAAAAAAGGTGCTTTTGAGGATAGAGTGCGCAGGAAAGCAGAGAGGGCCAAACTGTATGGGGCATTTAAAGGGGTTCCAGGAGGCAGTGAGGACCAGCATCACTTTTCCCCGCTGGCACCTTTGCTGTGGCAGCAAAAGCTGGACGTTTGTCTTTTTTGCTCCAGACAGCGCCGAAAGTGAAAAAAGGTGCTCTTGCGGATAGAGTGCTCAGGAAAGCAGAGAGGGCCAAATTGTCTGGGGCATTTGAAGGGGTTCCAGGAGGCAGTGAGGACCAGCATCACTTTTCCCCGCTGGCACCTTTGCTGTGGCAGCAAAAGCTGGACGTTTGTCTTTTTTGCTCCAGAGAGCGCCGAAAGTGAAAAAAGGTGCTTTTGAGGATAGAGTGCTCAGGAAAGCAGAGAGGGCCAAATTGTCTGGGGCATTTGAAGGGGTTCCAGGAGGCAGTGAGGACCAGCATCACTTTTCCCCGCTGGCACCTTTGCTGTGGCAGCAAAAGCTGGACGTTTGTCTTTTTTGCTCCAGAGAGCGCCAAAAGTGAAAAAAGGTGCTTTTGCGGATGGAGTCCTCAGGAAAGCAGAGAGGGCCAAATTGTCTGGGGCATTTGAAGGGGTTCCAGGAGGCAGTGAGGACCAGCATCACTTTTCCCCGCTGGCACTTTAGCTGTGGCAGCAAAAGCTGGACGTTTGTCTTTTTTGCTCCAGACACGCCGAAAGTGAAAAAAGGTGCTTTTGCGGATAGAGTGCTCAGGAAAGCAGAGAGGGCCAAATTGTCTGGGGCATTTGAAGGGGTTCCAGGAGGCAGTGAGGACCAGCATCACTTTTCCCCGCTGGCACTTTAGCTGTGGCAGCAAAAGCTGGACGTTTGTCTTTTTTGCTCCAGAGAGCGCCGAAAGTGAAAAAAGGTGCTTTTGAGGATAGAGTGCGCAGGAAAGCAGAGAGGGCCAAACTGTATGGGGCATTTAAAGGGGTTCCAGGAGGCAGTGAGGACCAGCATCACTTTTCCCCGCTGGCACCTTTGCTGTGGCAGCAAAAGCTGGACGTTTGTCTTTTTTGCTCCAGAGAGCGCCGAAAGTGAAGAAAGGTGCTTTTGAGGATAGAGTGCTCAGGAAAGCAGAGAGGGCCAAATTGTCTGGGGCATTTGAAGGGGTTCCAGGAGGCAGTGAGGACCAGCATCACTTTTCCCCGCTGGCACCTTTGCTGTGGCAGCAAAAGCTGGACGTTTGTCTTTTTTGCTCCAGAGAGCGCCAAAAGTGAAAAAAGGTGCTTTTGCGGATGGAGTCCTCAGGAAAGCAGAGAGGGCCAAATTGTCTGGGGCATTTGAAGGGGTTCCAGGAGGCAGTGAGGACCAGCATAACTTTTCCCCGCTGGCACCTTTGCTGTGGCAGCAAAAGCTGGACGTTTGTCTTTTTTGCTCCAGAGAGCGCCGAAAGTGAAAAAAGGTGCTTTTGCGGATAGAGTGCTCAGGAAAGCAGAGAGGGCCAAATTGTCTGGGGCATTTGAAGGGGTTCCAGGAGGCAGTGAGGACCAGCATCACTTTTCCCCGCTGGCACCTTTGCTGTGGCAGCAAAAGCTGGACGTTTGTCTTTTTTGCTCCAGAGAGCACCGAAAGTGAAAAAAGGTGCTTTTGCGGATAGAGTGCTAAGGAAAGCAGAGAGGGCCAAATTGTCTGGGGCATTTGAAGGGGTTCCAGGAGGCAGTGAGGACCAGCATCACTTTTCCCCGCTGGCACCTTTGCTGTGGCAGCAAAAGCTGGACGTTTGTCTTTTTTGCTCCAGAGAGCGCCGAAAGTGAAGAAAGGTGCTTTTGAGGATAGAGTGCTCAGGAAAGCAGAGAGGGCCAAATTGTCTGGGGCATTTGAAGGGGTTCCAGGAGGCAGTGAGGACCAGCATCACTTTTCCCCGCTGGCACCTTTGCTGTGGCAGCAAAAGCTGGACGTTTGTCTTTTTTGCTCCAGAGAGCGCCGAAAGTGAAAAAAGGTGCTTTTGATGATAGAGTGCGCAGGAAAGCAGAGAGGGCCAAATTGTCTGGGGCATTTGAAGGGGTTCCAGGAGGCAGTGAGGACCAGCATCACTTTTCCCCGCTGGCACCTTTGCTGTGGCAGCAAAAGCTGGACGTTTGTCTTTTTTGCCCCAGACAGCGCCGAAAGTGAAAAAAGGTGCTTTTGCGGATAGAGTGCTCAGGAAAGCAGAGAGGGCCAAATTGTCTGGGGCATTTGAAGGGGTTCCAGGAGGCAGTGAGGACCAGCATCACTTTTCCCCGCTGGCACCTTTGCTGTGGCAGCAAAATCTGGACGTTTGTCTTTTTTGCTCCAGAGAGCGCCGAAAGTGAAAAAAGGTGCTTTTGAGGATAGAGTGCGTAGGAAAGCAGAGAGGGCCAAACTGTATGCGGCATTTAAAGGGGTTCCAGGAGGCAGTGAGGACCAGCATCACTTTTCCCCGCTGGCACCTTTGCTGTGGCAGCAAAAGCTTGACGTTTGTCTTTTTTGCTCCAGAGAGCGCCGAAAGTGAAAAAAGGTGCTTTTGAGGATAGAGTGCTCAGGAAAGCAGAGAGGGCCAAATTGTCTGGGGCATTTGAAGGGGTTCCAGGAGGCAGTGAGGACCAGCATCACTTTTCCCCGCTGGCACTTTAGCTGTGGCAGCAAAATCTGGACGTTTGTCTTTTTTGCTCCAGAGAGCGCCGAAAGTGAAAAAAGGTGCTTTTGCGGATAGAGTGCTCAGGAAAGCAGAGAGGGCCAAATTGTCTGGGGCATTTGAAGGGGTTCCAGGAGGCAGTGAGGACCAGCATCACTTTTCCCCGCTGGCACCTTTGCTGTGGCAGCAAAAGCTGGACGTTTGTCTTTTTTGCTCCAGAGAGCGCCGAAAGTGAAAAAAGGTGCTTTTGCGGATAGAGTCCTCAGGAAAGCAGAGAGGGCCAAATTGTCTGGGGCATTTGAAGGGGTTCCAGGAGGCAGTGAGGACCAGCATCACTTTTCCCCGCTGGCACTTTAGCTGTGGCAGCAAAATCTGGACGTTTGTCTTTTTTGCTCCAGACAGCGCCGAAAGTGAAAAAAGGTGCTTTTGAGGATAGAGTGCGCAGGAAAGCAGAGAGGGCCAAACTGTATGGGGCATTTAAAGGGGTTCCAGGAGGCAGTGAGGACCAGCATCACTTTTCCCCGCTGGCACCTTTGCTGTGGCAGCAAAAGCTGGACGTTTGTCTTTTTTGCTCCAGACAGCGCCGAAAGTGAAAAAAGGTGCTCTTGCGGATAGAGTGCTCAGGAAAGCAGAGAGGGCCAAATTGTCTGGGGCATTTGAAGGGGTTCCAGGAGGCAGTGAGGACCAGCATCACTTTTCCCCGCTGGCACCTTTGCTGTGGCAGCAACAGCTGGACGTTTGTCTTTTTTGCTCCAGAGAGCGCCGAAAGTGAAAAAAGGTGCTCTTGCGGATAGAGTGCTCAGGAAAGCAGAGAGGGCCAAATTGTCTGGGGCATTTGAAGGGGTTCCAGGAGGCAGTGAGGACCAGCATCACTTTTCCCCGCTGGCACCTTTGCTGTGGCAGCAAAAGCTGGACGTTTGTCTTTTTTGCTCCAGACACGCCGAAAGTGAAAAAAGGTGCTTTTGCGGATAGAGTCCTCAGGAAAGCAGAGAGGGCCAAATTGTCTGGGGCATTTGAAGGGGTTCCAGGAGGCAGTGAGGACCAGCATCACTTTTCCCCGCTGGCACTTTAGCTGTGGCAGCAAAATCTGGACGTTTGTCTTTTTTGCTCCAGAGAGCGCCGAAAGTGAAAAAGGTGCTTTTGAGGATAGAGTCCTCAGGAAAGCAGAGAGGGCCAAACTGTATGCGGCATTTAAAGGGGTTCCAGGAGGCAGTGAGGACCAGCATCACTTTTCCCCGCTGGCACTTTAGCTGTGGCAGCAAAAGCTGGACGTTTGTCTTTTTTGCTCCAGAGAGCACCGAAAGTGAAAAAAGGTGCTTTTGAGGATAGAGTCCTCAGAAAAGCAGAGAGGGCCAAATTGTCTGGGGCATTTGAAGGGGTTCCAGGAGGCAGTGAGGACCAGCATCACTTTTCCCCGCTGGCACCTTTGCTGTGGCAGCAAAAGCTGGACGTTTGTCTTTTTTGCTCCAGAGAGCGCCGAAAGTGAAAAAAGGTGCTTTTGAGGATAGAGTGCTCAGGAAAGCAGAGAGGGCCAAATTGTCTGGGGCATTTGAAGGGGTTCCAGGAGGCAGTGAGGTCCAGCACCACTTTTCCCCGCTGGCACTTTAGCTGTGGCAGCAAAAGCTGGACGTTTGTCTTTTTTGCTCCAGACACGCCGAAAGTGAAAAAAGTGCTTTTGCGGATGGAGTGCTCAGGAAAGCAGAGAGGGCGAAATTATCTGGGGCATTTGAAGGGGTTCCAGGAGGCAGTGAGGTCCAGCACCACTTTTCCCCGCTGGCACTTTAGCTGTGGCAGCAAAATCTGGACGTTTGTCTTTTTTGCTCCAGAGAGCGCCGAAAGTGAAAAAAGGTGCTTTTGCGGATAGAGTGCTCAGGAAAGCAGAGAGGGCGAAATTGTCTGGGGCATTTGAAGGGGTTCCAGGAGGCAGTGAGGACCAGCATCACTTTTCCCCGCTGGCACCTTTGCTGTGGCAGCAAAAGCTGGACGTTTGTCTTTTTTGCTCCAGAGAGCGCCGAAAGTGAAAAAAGGTGCTTTTGCGGATAGAGTGCTCAGGAAAGCAGAGAGGGCGAAATTGTCTGGGGCATTTGAAGGGGTTCCAGGAGGCAGTGAGGACCAGCATCACTTTTCCCCGCTGGCACCTTTGCTGTGGCAGCAAAAGCTTGACGTTTGTCTTTTTTGCTCCAGAGAGCGCCGAAAGTGAAAAAAGGTGCTTTTGAGGATAGAGTGCTCAGGAAAGCAGAGAGGGCCAAATTGTCTGGGGCATTTGAAGGGGTTCCAGGAGGCAGTGAGGACCAGCATCACTTTTCCCCGCTGGCACCTTTGCTGTGGCAGCAAAAGCTGGACGTTTGTTTTTTTTGCTCCAGAGAGCGCCGAAAGTGAAAAAGGTGCTTTTGCGGATAGAGTGCTCAGGAAAGCAGAGAGGGCCAAATTGTCTGGGGCATTTGAAGGGGTTCCAGGAGGCAGTGAGGACCAGCATCACTTTTCCCCGCTGGCACCTTTGCTGTGGCAGCAAAAGCTGGACGTTTGTCTTTTTTGCTCCAGAGAGCGCCAAAAGTGAAAAGAGGTGCTTTTGCGGATAGAGTGCTCAGGAAAGCAGAGAGGGCCAAATTGTCTGGGGCATTTGAAGGGGTTCCAGGAGGCAGTGAGGACCAGCATCACTTTTCCCCGCTGGCACCTTTGCTGTGGCAGCAAAAGCTGGACGTTTGTCTTTTTTGCTCCAGAGAGCGCCGAAAGTGAAAAAAGGTGCTCTTGCGGATAGAGTGCTCAGGAAAGCAGAGAGGGCCAAATTGTCTGGGGCATTTGAAGGGGTTCCAGGAGGCAGTGAGGACCAGCATCACTTTTCCCCGCTGGCACTTTAGCTGTGGCAGCAAAAGCTGGACGTTTGTCTTTTTTGCTCCAGACACGCCGAAAGTGAAAAAAGGTGCTTTTGCGGATAGAGTGCTCAGGAAAGCAGAGAGGGCCAAATTGTCTGGGGCATTTGAAGGGGTTCCAGGAGGCAGTGAGGACCAGCATTACTTTTCCCCGCTGGCACTTTAGCTGTGGCAGCAAAATCTGGACGTTTGTCTTTTTTGCTCCAGACAGCGCCGAAAGTGAAAAAAGGTGCTTTTGAGGATAGAGTGCGCAGGAAAGCAGAGAGGGCCAAACTGTATGGGGCATTTAAAGGGGTTCCAGGAGGCAGTGAGGACCAGCATCACTTTTCCCCGCTGGCACCTTTGCTGTGGCAGCAAAAGCTGGACGTTTGTCTTTTTTGCTCCAGACAGCGCCGAAAGTGAAAAAAGGTGCTTTTGCGGATAGAGTGCTCAGGAAAGCAGAGAGGGCCAAATTGTCTGGGGCATTTGAAGGGGTTCCAGGAGGCAGTGAGGACCAGCATCACTTTTCCCCGCTGGCACCTTTGCTGTGGCAGCAAAAGCTGGACGTTTGTCTTTTTTGCTCCAGAGAGCGCCGAAAGTGAGAAAAGGTGCTCTTGCGGATAGAGTGCTCAGGAAAGCAGAGAGGGCCAAATTGTCTGGGGCATTTGAAGGGGTTCCAGGAGGCAGTGAGGACCAGCATCACTTTTCCCCGCTGGCACTTTAGCTGTGGCAGCAAAATCTGGACGTTTGTCTTTTTTGCTCCAGACAGCGCCGAAAGTGAAAAAAGGTGCTTTTGAGGATAGAGTGCGCAGGAAAGCAGAGAGGGCCAAACTGTATGGGGCATTTAAAGGGGTTCCAGGAGGCAGTGAGGACCAGCATCACTTTTCCCCGCTGGCACCTTTGCTGTGGCAGCAAAATCTGGACGTTTGTCTTTTTTGCTCCAGACAGCGCCGAAAGTGAAAAAAGGTGCTTTTGAGGATAGAGTGCTCAGGAAAGCAGAGAGGGCGAAATTGTCTGGGGCATTTGAAGGGGTTCCAGGAGGCAGTGAGGACCAGCATCACTTTTCCCCGCTGGCACTTTAGCTGTGGCAGCAAAATCTGGACGTTTGTCTTTTTTGCTCCAGAGAGCGCCGAAAGTGAAAAAGGTGCTTTTGAGGATAGAGTCCTCAGGAAAGCAGAGAGGGCCAAACTGTATGCGGCATTTAAAGGGGTTCCAGGAGGCAGTGAGGACCAGCATCACTTTTCCCCGCTGGCACTTTAGCTGTGGCAGCAAAATCTGGACGTTTGTCTTTTTTGCTCCAGAGAGCACCGAAAGTGAAAAAAGGTGCTTTTGAGGATAGAGTCCTCAGGAAAGCAGAGAGGGCCAAATTGTCTGGGGCATTTGAAGGGGTTCCAGGAGGCAGTGAGGACCAGCATCACTTTTCCCCGCTGGCACTTTAGCTGTGGCAGCAAAATCTGGACGTTTGTCTTTTTTGCTCCAGAGAGCGCCGAAAGTGAAAAAGGTGCTTTTGAGGATAGAGTCCTCAGGAAAGCAGAGAGGGCCAAACTGTATGCGGCATTTAAAGGGGTTCCAGGAGGCAGTGAGGACCAGCATCACTTTTCCCCGCTGGCACTTTAGCTGTGGCAGCAAAAGCTGGACGTTTGTCTTTTTTGCTCCAGAGAGCACCGAAAGTGAAAAAAGGTGCTTTTGAGGATAGAGTCCTCAGAAAAGCAGAGAGGGCCAAATTGTCTGGGGCATTTGAAGGGGTTCCAGGAGGCAGTGAGGACCAGCATCACTTTTCCCCGCTGGCACCTTTGCTGTGGCAGCAAAAGCTGGACGTTTGTCTTTTTTGCTCCAGAGAGCGCCGAAAGTGAAAAAAGGTGCTTTTGAGGATAGAGTGCTCAGGAAAGCAGAGAGGGCCAAATTGTCTGGGGCATTTGAAGGGGTTCCAGGAGGCAGTGAGGTCCAGCACCACTTTTCCCCGCTGGCACTTTAGCTGTGGCAGCAAAAGCTGGACGTTTGTCTTTTTTGCTCCAGACACGCCGAAAGTGAAAAAAGTGCTTTTGCGGATGGAGTGCTCAGGAAAGCAGAGAGGGCGAAATTGTCTGGGGCATTTGAAGGGGTTCCAGGAGGCAGTGAGGTCCAGCACCACTTTTCCCCGCTGGCACTTTAGCTGTGGCAGCAAAATCTGGACGTTTGTCTTTTTTGCTCCAGAGAGCGCCGAAAGTGAAAAAAGGTGCTTTTGCGGATAGAGTGCTCAGGAAAGCAGAGAGGGCGAAATTGTCTGGGGCATTTGAAGGGGTTCCAGGAGGCAGTGAGGACCAGCATCACTTTTCCCCGCTGGCACCTTTGCTGTGGCAGCAAAAGCTGGACGTTGGTCTTTTTTGCTCCAGAGAGCGCCGAAAGTGAAAAAAGGTGCTTTTGCGGATAGAGTGCTCAGGAAAGCAGAGAGGGCGAAATTGTCTGGGGCATTTGAAGGGGTTCCAGGAGGCAGTGAGGACCAGCATCACTTTTCCCCGCTGGCACCTTTGCTGTGGCAGCAAAAGCTTGACGTTTGTCTTTTTTGCTCCAGAGAGCGCCGAAAGTGAAAAAAGGTGCTTTTGAGGATAGAGTGCTCAGGAAAGCAGAGAGGGCCAAATTGTCTGGGGCATTTGAAGGGGTTCCAGGAGGCAGTGAGGACCAGCATCACTTTTCCCCGCTGGCACCTTTGCTGTGGCAGCAAAAGCTGGACGTTTGTTTTTTTTGCTCCAGAGAGCGCCGAAAGTGAAAAAGGTGCTTTTGCGGATAGAGTGCTCAGGAAAGCAGAGAGGGCCAAATTGTCTGGGGCATTTGAAGGGGTTCCAGGAGGCAGTGAGGACCAGCATCACTTTTCCCCGCTGGCACCTTTGCTGTGGCAGCAAAAGCTGGACGTTTGTCTTTTTTGCTCCAGAGAGCGCCAAAAGTGAAAAGAGGTGCTTTTGCGGATAGAGTGCTCAGGAAAGCAGAGAGGGCCAAATTGTCTGGGGCATTTGAAGGGGTTCCAGGAGGCAGTGAGGACCAGCATCACTTTTCCCCGCTGGCACCTTTGCTGTGGCAGCAAAAGCTGGACGTTTGTCTTTTTTGCTCCAGAGAGCGCCGAAAGTGAAAAAAGGTGCTCTTGCGGATAGAGTGCTCAGGAAAGCAGAGAGGGCCAAATTGTCTGGGGCATTTGAAGGGGTTCCAGGAGGCAGTGAGGACCAGCATCACTTTTCCCCGCTGGCACTTTAGCTGTGGCAGCAAAATCTGGACGTTTGTCTTTTTTGCTCCAGAGAGCGCCGAAAGTGAAAAAGGTGCTTTTGAGGATAGAGTCCTCAGGAAAGCAGAGAGGGCCAAACTGTATGCGGCATTTAAAGGGGTTCCAGGAGGCAGTGAGGACCAGCATCACTTTTCCCCGCTGGCACTTTAGCTGTGGCAGCAAAATCTGGACGTTTGTCTTTTTTGCTCCAGAGAGCACCGAAAGTGAAAAAAGGTGCTTTTGAGGATAGAGTCCTCAGGAAAGCAGAGAGGGCCAAATTGTCTGGGGCATTTGAAGGGGTTCCAGGAGGCAGTGAGGACCAGCATCACTTTTCCCCGCTGGCACCTTTGCTGTGGCAGCAAAAGCTGGACGTTTGTCTTTTTTGCTCCAGAGAGCGCCAAAAGTGAAAAAAGGTGCTTTTGCGGATGGAGTCCTCAGGAAAGCAGAGAGGGCCAAATTGTCTGGGGCATTTGAAGGGGTTCCAGGAGGCAGTGAGGACCAGCATCACTTTTCCCCGCTGGCACCTTTGCTGTGGCAGCAAAAGCTGTACGTTTGTCTTTTTTGCTCCAGACAGCGCCGAAAGTGAAAAAAGTGCTTTTGCGGATGGAGTGCTCAGGAAAGCAGAGAGGGCCAAATTGTCTGGGGCATTTGAAGGGGTTCCAGGAGGCAGTGAGGTCCAGCACCACTTTTCCCCGCTGGCACTTTAGCTGTGGCAGCAAAAGCTGGACGTTTGTCTTTTTTGCTCCAGAGAGCGCCGAAAGTGAAAAAAGGTGCTTTTGAGGATAGAGTGCTCAGGAAAGCAGAGAGGGCCAAATTGTCTGGGGCATTTGAAGGGGTTCCAGGAGGCAGTGAGGACCAGCATGACTTTTCCCCGCTGGCACCTTTGCTGTGGCAGCAAAAGCTGGACGTTTGTCTTTTTTGCTCCAGAGAGCGCCGAAAGTGAAAAAAGGTGCTTTTGAGGATAGAGTCCTCAGGAAAGCAGAGAGGGCCAAATTGTCTGGGGCATTTGAAGGGGTTCCAGGAGGCAGTGAGGACCAGCATCACTTTTCCCCGCTGGCACTTTAGCTGTGGCAGCAAAATCTGGACGTTTGTCTTTTTTGCTCCAGAGAGCGCCGAAAGTGAAAAAAGGTGCTTTTGCGGATAGAGTGCTCAGGAAAGCAGAGAGGGCCAAATTGTCTGGGGCATTTGAAGGGGTTCCAGGAGGCAGTGAGGACCAGCATCACTTTTCCCCGCTGGCACTTTAGCTGTGGCAGCAAAATCTGGACGTTTGTCTTTTTTGCTCCAGAGAGCGCCAAAAGTGAAAAAAGGTGCTTTTGAGGATAGAGTGCGCAGGAAAGCAGAGAGGGCCAAACTGTATGCGGCATTTAAAGGGGTTCCAGGAGGCAGTGAGGACCAGCATCACTTTTCCCCGCTGGCACCTTTGCTGTGGCAGCAAAAGCTGGACGTTTGTCTTTTTTGCTCCAGACACGCCGAAAGTGAAAAAAGGTGCTTTTGAGGATAGAGTGCTCAGGAAAGTAGAGAGGGCCAAATTGTCTGGGGCATTTGAAGGGGTTCCAGGAGGCAGTGAGGACCAGCACCACTTTTCCCCGCTGGCACCTTTGCTGTGGCAGCAAAAGCTGGACGTTTGTCTTTTTTGCTCCAGAGAGCGCCAAAATTAAAAAAAGGTGCTTTTGCGGATGGAGTCCTCAGGAAAGCAGAGAGGGCCAAATTGTCTGGGGCATTTGAAGGGGTTCCAGGAGGCAGTGAGGACCAGCATCACTTTTCCCCGCTGGCACCTTTGCTGTGGCAGCAAAAGCTGTACGTTTGTCTTTTTTGCTCCAGACAGCGCCGAAAGTGAAAAAAGTGCTTTTGCGGATGGAGTGCTCAGGAAAGCAGAGAGGGCCAAATTGTCTGGGGCATTTGAAGGGGTTCCAGGAGGCAGTGAGGTCCAGCACCACTTTTCCCCGCTGGCACTTTAGCTGTGGCAGCAAAAGCTGGACGTTTGTCTTTTTTGCTCCAGACAGCGCCGAAAGTGAAAAAAGGTGCTTTTGAGGATAGAGTGCTCAGGAAAGCAGAGAGGGCCAAATTGTCTGGGGCATTTGAAGGGGTTCCAGGAGGCAGTGAGGACCAGCATGACTTTTCCCCGCTGGCACCTTTGCTGTGGCAGCAAAAGCTGGACGTTTGTCTTTTTTTGCTCCAGAGAGCGCCGAAAGTGAAAAAAGGTGCTTTTGAGGATAGAGTCCTCAGGAAAGCAGAGAGGGCCAAATTGTCTGGGGCATTTGAAGGGGTTCCAGGAGGCAGTGAGGACCAGCATCACTTTTCCCCGCTGGCACTTTAGCTGTGGCAGCAAAATCTGGACGTTTGTCTTTTTTGCTCCAGAGAGCGCCGAAAGTGAAAAAAGGTGCTTTTGCGGATAGAGTGCTCAGGAAAGCAGAGAGGGCCAAATTGTCTGGGGCATTTGAAGGGGTTCCAGGAGGCAGTGAGGACCAGCATCACTTTTCCCCGCTGGCACTTTAGCTGTGGCAGCAAAATCTGGACGTTTGTCTTTTTTGCTCCAGAGAGCGCCGAAAGTGAAAAAGGTGCTTTTGAGGATAGAGTGCGCAGGAAAGCAGAGAGGGCCAAACTGTATGGGGCATTTAAAGGGGTTCCAGGAGGCAGTGAGGACCAGCATCACTTTTCCCCGCTGGCACCTTTGCTGTGGCAGCAAAAGCTGGACGTTTGTCTTTTTTGCTCCAGACAGCGCCGAAAGTGAAAAAAGGTGCTTTTGAGGATAGAGTGCTCAGGAAAGTAGAGAGGGCGAAATTGTCTGGGGCATTTGAAGGGGTTCCAGGAGGCAGTGAGGACCAGCATCACTTTTCCCCGCTGGCACTTTAGCTGTGGCAGCAAAATCTGGACGTTTGTCTTTTTTGCTCCAGAGAGCGCCGAAAGTGAAAAAAGGTGCTTTTGAGGATAGAGTCCTCAGGAAAGCAGAGAGGGCCAAATTGTATGGGGCATTTAAAGGGGTTCCAGGAGGCAGTGAGGACCAGCATCACTTTTCCCCGCTGGCACCTTTGCTGTGGCAGCAAAAGCTGGACGTTTGTCTTTTTTGCTCCAGAGAGCGCCAAAAGTGAAAAAAGGTGCTTTTGCGGATAGAGTGCTCAGGAAAGCAGAGAGGGCCAAATTGTCTGGGGCATTTGAAGGGGTTCCAGGAGGCAGTGAGGACCAGCATCACTTTTCCCCGCTGGCACTTTAGCTGTGGCAGCAAAAGCTGGACGTTTGTCTTTTTTGCTCCAGAGAGCGCCGAAAGTGAAAAAAGGTGCTTTTGAGGATAGAGTCCTCAGGAAAGCAGAGAGGGCCAAATTGTCTGGGGCATTTGAAGGGGTTCCAGGAGGCAGTGAGGACCAGCATCACTTTTCCCCGCTGGCACCTTTGCTGTGGCAGCAAAAGCTGGACGTTTGTCTTTTTTGCTCCAGAGAGCGCCGAAAGTGAAAAAAGGTGCTCTTGCGGATAGAGTGCTCAGGAAAGCAGAGAGGGCCAAATTGTCTGGGGCATTTGAAGGGGTTCCAGGAGGCAGTGAGGACCAGCATCACTTTTCCCCGATGGCACCTTGCTGTGGCAGCAAAAGCTGGACGTTTGTCTTTTTTGCTCCAGAGAGCGCCGAAAGTGAAAAAAGGTGCTCTTGCGGATAGAGTGCTCAGGAAAGCAGAGAGGGCCAAATTGTCTGGGGCATTTGAAGGGGTTCCAGGAGGCAGTGAGGACCAGCATCATTTTTCCCCGCTGGCACTTTAGCTGTGGCAGCAAAATCTGGACGTTTGTCTTTTTTGCTCCAGAGAGCGCCGAAAGTGAAAAAGGTGCTTTTGAGGATAGAGTCCTCAGGAAAGCAGAGAGGGCCAAACTGTATGGGGCATTTAAAGGGGTTCCAGGAGGCAGTGAGGACCAGCATCACTTTTCCCCGCTGGCACCTTTGCTGTGGCAGCAAAAGCTGGACGTTTGTCTTTTTTGCTCCAGACAGCGCCGAAAGTGAAAAAAGGTGCTTTTGAGGATAGAGTGCTCAGGAAAGCAGAGAGGGGCCAAATTGTCTGGGGCATTTGAAGGGGTTCCAGGAGGCAGTGAGGACCAGCATCACTTTTCCCCGCTGGCACTTTAGCTGTGGCAGCAAAATCTGGACGTTTGTCTTTTTTGCTCCAGAGAGCACCGAAAGTGAAAAAAGGTGCTTTTGCGTATAGAGTCCTCAGGAAAGCAGAGAGGGCCAAATTGTCTGGGGCATTTGAAGGGGTTCCAGGAGGCAGTGAGGACCAGCATCACTTTTCCCCGCTGGCACCTTTGCTGTGGCAGCAAAAGCTGGACGTTTGTCTTTTTTGCTCCAGAGAGCGCCGAAAGTGAAAAAGGTGCTTTTGAGGATAGAGTCCTCAGGAAAGCAGAGAGGGCCAAACTGTATGGGGCATTTAAAGGGGTTCCAGGAGGCAGTGAGGACCAGCATCACTTTTCCCCGCTGGCACCTTTGCTGTGGCAGCAAAAGCTGGACGTTTGTCTTTTTTGCTCCAGACAGCGCCGAAAGTGAAAAAAGGTGCTTTTGAGGATAGAGTGCTCAGGAAAGCAGAGAGGGCCAAATTGTCTGGGGCATTTGAAGGGGTTCCAGGAGGCAGTGAGGACCAGCATCACTTTTCCCCGCTGGCACTTTAGCTGTGGCAGCAAAATCTGGACGTTTGTCTTTTTTGCTCCAGAGAGCACCGAAAGTGAAAAAAGGTGCTTTTGCGTATAGAGTCCCTCAGGAAAGCAGAGAGGGCCAAATTGTCTGGGGCATTTGAAGGGGTTCCAGGAGGCAGTGAGGACCAGCATCACTTTTCCCCGCTGGCACCTTTGCTGTGGCAGCAAAAGCTGGACGTTTGTCTTTTTTGCTCCAGAGAGCGCCAAAAGTGAAAAAAGGTGCTTTTGCGGATGGAGTCCTCAGGAAAGCAGAGAGGGCCAAATTGTCTGGGGCATTTGAAGGGGTTCCAGGAGGCAGTGAGGACCAGCATCACTTTTCCCCGCTGGCACCTTTGCTGTGGCAGCAAAAGCTGGACGTTTGTCTTTTTTGCTCCAGAGAGCGCCGAAAGTGAAAAAAGGTTCTTTTGAGGATAGAGTGCTCAGGAAAGCAGAGAGGGCCAAATTGTCTGGGGCATTTGAAGGGGTTCCAGGAGGCAGTGAGGTCCAGCACCACTTTTCCCCGCTGGCACTTTAGCTGTGGCAGCAAAAGCTGGACGTTTGTCTTTTTTGCTCCAGACACGCCGAAAGTGAAAAAAGTGCTTTTGCGGATAGAGTGCTCAGGAAAGCAGAGAGGGCGAAATTGTCTGGGGCATTTGAAGGGGTTCCAGGAGGCAGTGAGGTCCAGCACCACTTTTCCCCTCTGGCACTTTAGCTGTGGCAGCAAAAGCTGGACGTTTGTCTTTTTTGCTCCAGAGAGCGCCGAAAGTGAAAAAAGGTGCTTTTGAGGATAGAGTGCTCAGGAAAGCAGAGAGGGCCAAATTGTCTGGGGCATTTGAAGGGGTTCCAGGAGGCAGTGAGGACCAGCATCACTTTTCCCCGCTGGCACCTTTGCTGTGGCAGCAAAAGCTGGACGTTTGTCTTTTTTGCTCCAGAGAGCGCCGAAAGTGAAAAAAGGTGCTTTTGAGGATAGAGTCCTCAGGAAAGCAGAGAGGGCCAAATTGTCTGGGGCATTTGAAGGGGTTCCAGGAGGCAGTGAGGACCAGCATCACTTTTCCCCGCTGGCACTTTAGCTGTGGCAGCAAAATCTGGACGTTTGTCTTTTTTGCTCCAGACAGCGCCGAAAGTGAAAAAAGGTGCTTTTGCGGATAGAGTGCTCAGGAAAGCAGAGAGGGCCAAATTGTCTGGGGCATTTGAAGGGGTTCCAGGAGGCAGTGAGGACCAGCATCACTTTTCCCCGCTGGCACTTTAGCTGTGGCAGCAAAATCTGGACGTTTGTCTTTTTTGCTCCAGAGAGCGCCGAAAGTGAAAAAAGGTGCTTTTGAGGATAGAGTGCGCAGGAAAGCAGAGAGGGCCAAACTGTATGGGGCATTTAAAGGGGTTCCAGGAGGCAGTGAGGACCAGCATCACTTTTCCCCGCTGGCACCTTTGCTGTGGCAGCAAAAGCTGGACGTTTGTCTTTTTTGCTCCAGAGAGCGCCGAAAGTGAAAAAAGGTGCTTTTGAGGATAGAGTCCTCAGGAAAGTAGAGAGGGCCAAATTGTCTGGGGCATTTGAAGGGGTTCCAGGAGGCAGTGAGGACCAGCATAACTTTTCCCCGCTGGCACTTTAGCTGTGGCAGCAAAATCTGGACGTTTGTCTTTTTTGCTCCAGAGAGCGCCGAAAGTGAAAAAAGGTGCTTTTGAGGATAGAGTCCTCAGGAAAGCAGAGAGGGCCAAATTGTATGGGGCATTTAAAGGGGTTCCAGGAGGCAGTGAGGACCAGCATCACTTTTCCCCGATGGCACCTTTGCTGTGGCAGCAAAAGCTGGACGTTTGTCTTTTTTGCTCCAGAGAGCGCCAAAAGTGAAAAAAGGTGCTTTTGCGGATAGAGTGCTCAGGAAAGCAGAGAGGGCCAAATTGTCTGGGGCATTTGAAGGGGTTCCAGGAGGCAGTGAGGACCAGCATCACTTTTCCCCGCTGGCACTTTAGCTGTGGCAGCAAAAGCTGGACGTTTGTCTTTTTTGCTCCAGAGAGCGCCGAAAGTGAAAAAAGGTGCTTTTGCGGATAGAGTCCTCAGGAAAGCAGAGAGGGCCAAATTGTCTGGGGCATTTGAAGGGGTTCCAGGAGGCAGTGAGGACCAGCATCACTTTTCCCCGCTGGCACTTTAGCTGTGGCAGCAAAAGCTGGACGTTTGTCTTTTTTGCTCCAGACAGCGCCGAAGGTGAAAAAAGGTGCTTTTGCGGATAGAGTGCTCAGGAAAGCAGAGAGGGCGAAATTGTCTGGGGCATTTGAAGGGGTTCCAGGAGGCAGTGAGGACCAGCATCACTTTTCCCCGCTGGCACCTTTGCTGTGGCAGCAAAAGCTGGACGTTTGTCTTTTTTTGCTCCAGACACGCCGAAAGTGAAAAAAGGTGCTTTTGCGGATAGAGTGCTCAGGAAAGCAGAGAGGGCGAAATTGTCTGGGGCATTTGAAGGGGTTCCAGGAGGCAGTGAGGACCAGCATCACTTTTCCCCGCTGGCACCTTTGCTGTGGCAGTAAAAGCTGGACGTTTGTCTTTTTTGCTCCAGAGAGCGCCGAAAGTGAAAAAAAGTGCTTTTGAGGATAGAGTCCTCAGGAAAGCAGAGAGGGCCAAATTGTCTGGGGCATTTGAAGGGGTTCCAGGAGGCAGTGAGGACCAGCATCACTTTTCCCCGCTGGCACCTTTGCTGTGGCAGCAAAAGCTGGACGTTTGTCTTTTTTGCTCCAGAGAGCGCCGAAAGTGAAAAAAGGTGCTTTTGCGGATAGAGTGCTCAGGAAAGCAGAGAGGGCCAAATTGTCTGGGGCATTTGAAGGGGTTCCAGGAGGCAGTGAGGACCAGCATCACTTTTCCCCGCTGGCACTTTAGCTGTGGCAGCAAAAGCTGGACGTTTGTCTTTTTTGCTCCAGAGAGCGCCGAAAGTGAAAAAAGGTGCTTTTGCGGATAGAGTCCTCAGGAAAGCAGAGAGGGCCAAATTGTCTGGGGCATTTGAAGGGGTTCCAGGAGGCAGTGAGGACCAGCATCACTTTTCCCCGCTGGCACTTTAGCTGTGGCAGCAAAAGCTGGACGTTTGTCTTTTTTGCTCCAGACAGCGCCGAAGGTGAAAAAAGGTGCTTTTGCAGATAGAGTCCTCAGGAAAGCAGAGAGGGCGAAATTGTCTGGGGCATTTAAAGGGGTTCCAGGAGGCAGTGAGGACCAGCATCACTTTTCCCCGCTGGCACCTTTGCTGTGGCAGCAAAAGCTGGACGTTTGTCTTTTTTTGCTCCAGACACGCCGAAAGTGAAAAAAGGTGCTTTTGCGGATAGAGTGCTCAGGAAAGCAGAGAGGGCGAAATTGTCTGGGGCATTTGAAGGGGTTCCAGGAGGCAGTGAGGACCAGCATCACTTTTCCCCGCTGGCACTTTAGCTGTGGCAGTAAAAGCTGGACGTTTGTCTTTTTTGCTCCAGAGAGCGCCGAAAGTGAAAAAAAGTGCTTTTGAGGATAGAGTCCTCAGGAAAGCAGAGAGGGCCAAATTGTCTGGGGCATTTGAAGGGGTTCCAGGAGGCAGTGAGGACCAGCATCACTTTTCCCCGCTGGCACCTTTGCTGTGGCAGCAAAAGCTGGACGTTTGTCTTTTTTGCTCCAGAGAGCGCCGAAAGTGAAAAAAGGTGCTTTTGCGGATAGAGTGCTCAGGAAAGCAGAGAGGGCCAAATTGTCTGGGGCATTTGAAGGGGTTCCAGGAGGCAGTGAGGACCAGCATCACTTTTCCCCGCTGGCACCTTTGCTGTGGCAGCAAAAGCTGGACGTTTGTCTTTTTTGCTCCAGAGAGCGCCGAAAGTGAAAAAAGGTGCTTTTGAGGATAGAGTCCTCAGGAAAGCAGAGAGGGCCAAATTGTCTGGGGCATTTGAAGGGGTTCCAGGAGGCAGTGAGGACCAGCATCACTTTTCCCCGCTGGCACTTTAGCTGTGGCAGCAAAATCTGGACGTTTGTCTTTTTTGCTCCAGAGAGCGCCGAAAGTGAAAAAAGGTGCTTTTGCGGATAGAGTCCTCAGGAAAGCAGAGAGGGCCAAATTGTCTGGGGCATTTGAAGGGGTTCCAGGAGGCAGTGAGGACCAGCATCACTTTTCCCCGCTGGCACTCTAGCTGTGGCAGCAAAATCTGGACGTTTGTCTTTTTTGCTCCAGAGAGCGCCGAAAGTGAAAAAAGGTGCTTTTGAGGATAGAGTGCGCAGGAAAGCAGAGAGGGCCAAACTGTATGGGGCATTTAAAGGGGTTCCAGGAGGCAGTGAGGACCAGCATCACTTTTCCCCGCTGGCACCTTTGCTGTGGCAGCAAAATCTGGACGTTTGTCTTTTTTGCTCCAGAGAGCGCCGAAAGTGAAAAAAGGTGCTTTTGAGGATAGAGTCCTCAGGAAAGCAGAGAGGGCCAAATTGTATGGGGCATTTAAAGGGGTTCCAGGAGGCAGTGAGGACCAGCATCACTTTTCCCCGCTGGCACCTTTGCTGTGGCTGCAAAAGCTGGACGTTTGTCTTTTTTGCTCCAGAGAGCGCCGAAAGTGAAAAAAGGTGCTTTTGCGGATAGAGTCCTCAGGAAAGCAGAGAGGGCCAAATTGTATGGGGCATTTGAAGGGGTTCCAGGAGGCAGTGAGGACCAGCATCACTTTTCCCCGCTGGCACCTTTGCTGTGGCAGCAAAAGCTGGACGTTTGTCTTTTTTGCTCCAGAGAGCGCCAAAAGTGAAAAAAGGTGCTTTTGCGGATGGAGTCCTCAGGAAAGCAGAGAGGGCCAAATTGTCTGGGGCATTTGAAGGGGTTCCAGGAGGCAGTGAGGACCAGCATCACTTTTCCCCGCTGGCACCTTTGCTGTGGCAGCAAAAGCTGGACGTTTGTCTTTTTTGCTCCAGAGAGCGCCGAAAGTGAAAAAAGGTTCTTTTGAGGATAGAGTGCTCAGGAAAGCAGAGAGGGCCAAATTGTCTGGGGCATTTGAAGGGGTTCCAGGAGGCAGTGAGGTCCAGCACCACTTTTCCCCGCTGGCACTTTAGCTGTGGCAGCAAAAGCTGGACGTTTGTCTTTTTTGCTCCAGACACGCCGAAAGTGAAAAAAGTGCTTTTGCGGATAGAGTGCTCAGGAAAGCAGAGAGGGCGAAATTGTCTGGGGCATTTGAAGGGGTTCCAGGAGGCAGTGAGGTCCAGCACCACTTTTCCCCTCTGGCACTTTAGCTGTGGCAGCAAAAGCTGGACGTTTGTCTTTTTTGCTCCAGAGAGCGCCGAAAGTGAAAAAAGGTGCTTTTGAGGATAGAGTGCTCAGGAAAGCAGAGAGGGCCAAATTGTCTGGGGCATTTGAAGGGGTTCCAGGAGGCAGTGAGGACCAGCATCACTTTTCCCCGCTGGCACCTTTGCTGTGGCAGCAAAAGCTGGACGTTTGTCTTTTTTGCTCCAGAGAGCGCCGAAAGTGAAAAAAGGTGCTTTTGAGGATAGAGTCCTCAGGAAAGCAGAGAGGGCCAAATTGTCTGGGGCATTTGAAGGGGTTCCAGGAGGCAGTGAGGACCAGCATCACTTTTCCCCGCTGGCACTTTAGCTGTGGCAGCAAAATCTGGACGTTTGTCTTTTTTGCTCCAGAGAGCGCCGAAAGTGAAAAAAGGTGCTCTTGCGGATAGAGTGCTCAGGAAAGCAGAGAGGGCCAAATTGTCTGGGGCATTTGAAGGGGTTCCAGGAGGCAGTGAGGACCAGCATCACTTTTCCCCGCTGGCACTTTAGCTGTGGCAGCAAAATCTGGACGTTTGTCTTTTTTGCTCCAGAGAGCGCCGAAAGTGAAAAAAGGTGCTTTTGAGGATAGAGTGCGCAGGAAAGCAGAGAGGGCCAAACTGTATGGGGCATTTAAAGGGGTTCCAGGAGGCAGTGAGGACCAGCATCACTTTTCCCCGCTGGCACCTTTGCTGTGGCAGCAAAAGCTGGACGTTTGTCTTTTTTGCTCCAGACAGCGCCGAAAGTGAAAAAAGGTGCTTTTGAGGATAGAGTCCTCAGGAAAGTAGAGAGGGCCAAATTGTCTGGGGCATTTGAAGGGGTTCCAGGAGGCAGTGAGGACCAGCATAACTTTTCCCCGCTGGCACTTTAGCTGTGGCAGCAAAATCTGGACGTTTGTCTTTTTTGCTCCAGAGAGCGCCGAAAGTGAAAAAAGGTGCTTTTGAGGATAGAGTCCTCAGGAAAGCAGAGAGGGCCAAATTGTATGGGGCATTTAAAGGGGTTCCAGGAGGCAGTGAGGACCAGCATCACTTTTCCCCGATGGCACCTTTGCTGTGGCAGCAAAAGCTGGACGTTTGTCTTTTTTGCTCCAGAGAGCGCCAAAAGTGAAAAAAGGTGCTTTTGCGGATAGAGTGCTCAGGAAAGCAGAGAGGGCCAAATTGTCTGGGGCATTTGAAGGGGTTCCAGGAGGCAGTGAGGACCAGCATCACTTTTCCCCGCTGGCACTTTAGCTGTGGCAGCAAAAGCTGGACGTTTGTCTTTTTTGCTCCAGAGAGCGCCGAAAGTGAAAAAAGGTGCTTTTGCGGATAGAGTGCTCAGGAAAGCAGAGAGGGCCAAATTGTCTGGGGCATTTGAAGGGGTTCCAGGAGGCAGTGAGGACCAGCATCACTTTTCCCCGCTGGCACTTTAGCTGTGGCAGCAAAAGCTGGACGTTTGTCTTTTTTGCTCCAGACAGCGCCGAAGGTGAAAAAAGGTGCTTTTGCAGATAGAGTCCTCAGGAAAGCAGAGAGGGCGAAATTGTCTGGGGCATTTAAAGGGGTTCCAGGAGGCAGTGAGGACCAGCATCACTTTTCCCCGCTGGCACCTTTGCTGTGGCAGCAAAAGCTGGACGTTTGTCTTTTTTGCTCCAGACACGCCGAAAGTGAAAAAAGGTGCTTTTGCGGATAGAGTGCTCAGGAAAGCAGAGAGGGCGAAATTGTCTGGGGCATTTGAAGGGGTTCCAGGAGGCAGTGAGGACCAGCATCACTTTTCCCCGCTGGCACTTTAGCTGTGGCAGTAAAAGCTGGACGTTTGTCTTTTTTGCTCCAGAGAGCGCCGAAAGTGAAAAAAAGTGCTTTTGAGGATAGAGTCCTCAGGAAAGCAGAGAGGGCCAAATTGTCTGGGGCATTTGAAGGGGTTCCAGGAGGCAGTGAGGACCAGCATCACTTTTCCCCGCTGGCACCTTTGCTGTGGCAGCAAAAGCTGGACGTTTGTCTTTTTTGCTCCAGAGAGCGCCGAAAGTGAAAAAAGGTGCTTTTGCGGATAGAGTGCTCAGGAAAGCAGAGAGGGCCAAATTGTCTGGGGCATTTGAAGGGGTTCCAGGAGGCAGTGAGGACCAGCATGACTTTTCCCCGCTGGCACCTTTGCTGTGGCAGCAAAAGCTGGACGTTTGTCTTTTTTGCTCCAGAGAGCGCCGAAAGTGAAAAAAGGTGCTTTTGAGGATAGAGTCCTCAGGAAAGCAGAGAGGGCCAAATTGTCTGGGGCATTTGAAGGGGTTCCAGGAGGCAGTGAGGACCAGCATCACTTTTCCCCGCTGGCACTTTAGCTGTGGCAGCAAAATCTGGACGTTTGTCTTTTTTGCTCCAGAGAGCGCCGAAAGTGAAAAAAGGTGCTTTTGAGGATAGAGTGCGCAGGAAAGCAGAGAGGGCCAAACTGTATGGGGCATTTGAAGGGGTTCCAGGAGGCAGTGAGGACCAGCATCACTTTTCCCCGCTGGCACCTTTGCTGTGGCAGCAAAAGCTGGACGTTTGTCTTTTTTGCTCCAGACAGCGCCGAAAGTGAAAAAAGGTGCTTTTGAGGATAGAGTGCTCAGGAAAGTAGAGAGGGCCAAATTGTCTGGGGCATTTGAAGGGGTTCCAGGAGGCAGTGAGGACCAGCATCACTTTTCCCCGCTGGCACTTTAGCTGTGGCAGCAAAATCTGGACGTTTGTCTTTTTTGCTCCAGAGAGCGCCGAAAGTGAAAAAAGGTGCTTTTGAGGATAGAGTCCTCAGGAAAGCAGAGAGGGCCAAATTGTATGGGGCATTTAAAGGGGTTCCAGGAGGCAGTGAGGACCAGCATCACTTTTCCCCGCTGGCACCTTTGCTGTGGCAGCAAAAGCTGGACGTTTGTCTTTTTTGCTCCAGAGAGCGCCAAAAGTGAAAAAAGGTGCTTTTGCGGATAGAGTGCTCAGGAAAGCAGAGAGGGCCAAATTGTCTGGGGCATTTGAAGGGGTTCCAGGAGGCAGTGAGGACCAGCATCACTTTTCCCCGCTGGCACTTTAGCTGTGGCAGCAAAAGCTGGACGTTTGTCTTTTTTGCTCCAGAGAGCGCCGAAAGTGAAAAAAGGTGCTTTTGAGGATAGAGTCCTCAGGAAAGCAGAGAGGGCCAAATTGTCTGGGGCATTTGAAGGGGTTCCAGGAGGCAGTGAGGACCAGCATCACTTTTCCCCGCTGGCACCTTTGCTGTGGCAGCAAAAGCTGGACGTTTGTCTTTTTTGCTCCAGAGAGCGCCGAAAGTGAAAAAAGGTGCTCTTGCGGATAGAGTGCTCAGGAAAGCAGAGAGGGCGAAATTGTCTGGGGCATTTGAAGGGGTTCCAGGAGGCAGTGAGGACCAGCATCACTTTTCCCCGCTGGCACCTTTGCTGTGGCAGCAAAATCTGGACGTTTGTCTTTTTTGCTCCAGAGAGCGCCGAAAGTGAAAAAAGGTGCTCTTGCGGATAGAGTGCTAAGGAAAGCAGAGAGGGCCAAATTGTCTGGGGCATTTGAAGGGGTTCCAGGAGGCAGTGAGGACCAGCATCACTTTTCCCCGCTGGCACTTTAGCTGTGGCAGCAAAAGCTGGACGTTTGTCTTTTTTGCTCCAGACACGCCGAAAGTGAAAAAAGGTGCTTTTGCGGATAGAGTCCTCAGGAAAGCAGAGAGGGCCAAATTGTCTGGGGCATTTGAAGGGGTTCCAGGAGGCAGTGAGGACCAGCATTACTTTTCCCCGCTGGCACTTTAGCTGTGGCAGCAAAATCTGGACGTTTGTCTTTTTTGCTCCAGACAGCGCCGAAAGTGAAAAAAGGTGCTTTTGAGGATAGAGTCCGCAGGAAAGCAGAGAGGGCCAAATTGTATGGGGCATTTAAAGGGGTTCCAGGAGGCAGTGAGGACCAGCATCACTTTTCCCCGCTGGCACTTTAGCTGTGGCAGCAAAATCTGGACGTTTGTCTTTTTTGCTCCAGAGAGCGCCGAAAGTGAAAAAAGGTGCTTTTGCGGATAGAGTGCTCAGGAAAGCAGAGAGGGCCAAATTGTCTGGGGCATTTGAAGGGGTTCCAGGAGGCAGTGAGGACCAGCATCACTTTTCCCCGCTGGCACTTTAGCTGTGGCAGCAAAATCTGGACGTTTGTCTTTTTTGCTCCAGAGAGCGCCGAAAGTGAAAAAAGGTGCTTTTGAGGATAGAGTGCGCAGGAAAGCAGAGAGGGCCAAACTGTATGGGGCATTTAAAGGGGTTCCAGGAGGCAGTGAGGACCAGCATCACTTTTCCCCGCTGGCACCTTTGCTGTGGCAGCAAAAGCTGGACGTTTGTCTTTTTTGCTCCAGACAGCGCCGAAAGTGAAAAAAGGTGCTTTTGAGGATAGAGTGCTCAGGAAAGTAGAGAGGGCCAAATTGTCTGGGGCATTTGAAGGGGTTCCAGGAGGCAGTGAGGACCAGCATCACTTTTCCCCGCTGGCACTTTAGCTGTGGCAGCAAAATCTGGACGTTTGTCTTTTTTGCTCCAGAGAGCGCCGAAAGTGAAAAAAGGTGCTTTTGAGGATAGAGTCCTCAGGAAAGCAGAGAGGGCCAAATTGTATGGGGCATTTAAAGGGGTTCCAGGAGGCAGTGAGGACCAGCATCACTTTTCCCCGCTGGCACCTTTGCTGTGGCAGCAAAAGCTGGACGTTTGTCTTTTTTGCTCCAGAGAGCGCCAAAAGTGAAAAAAGGTGCTTTTGCGGATAGAGTGCTCAGGAAAGCAGAGAGGGCCAAATTGTCTGGGGCATTTGAAGGGGTTCCAGGAGGCAGTGAGGACCAGCATCACTTTTCCCCGCTGGCACTTTAGCTGTGGCAGCAAAAGCTGGACGTTTGTCTTTTTTGCTCCAGAGAGCGCCGAAAGTGAAAAAAGGTGCTTTTGAGGATAGAGTCCTCAGGAAAGCAGAGAGGGCCAAATTGTCTGGGGCATTTGAAGGGGTTCCAGGAGGCAGTGAGGACCAGCATCACTTTTCCCCGCTGGCACCTTTGCTGTGGCAGCAAAAGCTGGACGTTTGTCTTTTTTGCTCCAGAGAGCGCCGAAAGTGAAAAAAGGTGCTCTTGCGGATAGAGTGCTCAGGAAAGCAGAGAGGGCCAAATTGTCTGGGGCATTTGAAGGGGTTCCAGGAGGCAGTGAGGACCAGCATGACTTTTCCCCGCTGGCACCTTTGCTGTGGCAGCAAAAGCTGGACGTTTGTCTTTTTTGCTCCAGAGAGCGCCGAAAGTGAAAAAAGGTGCTCTTGCGGATAGAGTGCTCAGGAAAGCAGAGAGGGCCAAATTGTCTGGGGCATTTGAAGGGGTTCCAGGAGGCAGTGAGGACCAGCATCACTTTTCCCCGCTGGCACTTTAGCTGTGGCAGCAAAAGCTGGACGTTTGTCTTTTTTGCTCCAGACAGCGCCGAAAGTGAAAAAAGGTGCTTTTGAGGATAGACTGCTCAGGAAAGCAGAGAGGGCGAAATTGTCTGGGGCATTTGAAGGGGTTCCAGGAGGCAGTGAGGACCAGCATCACTTTTCCCCGCTGGCACTTTAGCTGTGGCAGCAAAAGCTGGACATTTGTCTTTTTTGCTCCAGAGAGCGCCGAAAGTGAAAAAAGGTGCTTTTGAGGATAGAGTGCTCAGGAAAGCAGAGAGGGCCAAATTGTCTGGGGCATTTGAAGGGGTTCCAGGAGGCAGTGAGGACCAGCATCACTTTTCCCCGCTGGCACTTTAGCTGTGGCAGCAAAATCTGGACGTTTGTCTTTTTTGCTCCAGAGAGCGCCGAAAGTGAAAAAAGGTGCTTTTGCGGATAGAGTCCTCAGGAAAGCAGAGAGGGCCAAATTGTATGGGGCATTTAAAGGGGTTCCAGGAGGCAGTGAGGACCAGCATCACTTTTCCCCGCTGGCACCTTTGCTGTGGCAGGAAAAGCTGGACATTTGTCTTTTTTGCTCCAGACACGCCGAAAGTGAAAAAAGGTGCTTTTGAGGATACAGTCCGCAAGAAAGCAGAGAGAGCCAAATTGTCTGGGGCATTTGAAGGGGTTCCAGGAGGCAGTGAGGACCAGCATCACTTTTCCCCGCTGGCACCTTTGCTGTGGCAGCAAAAGCTGGACGTTTGTCTTTTTTGCTCCAGACAGCGCCGAAAGTGAAAAAAGGTGCTTTTGCGGATAGAGTGCTCAGGAAAGCAGAGAGGGCGAAATTGTCTGGGGCATTTGAAGGGGTTCCAGGAGGCAGTGAGGACCAGCATCACTTTTCCCCGCTGGCACCTTTGCTGTGGCAGCAAAAGCTGGACGTTTGTCTTTTTTGCTCCAGACAGCGCCGAAAGTGAAAAAAGGTGCTTTTGAGGATAGAGTCCTCAGGAAAGCAGAGAGGGCCAAATTGTCTGGGGCATTTGAAGGGGTTCCAGGAGGCAGTGAGGACCAGCATCACTTTTCCCCGCTGGCACCTTTGCTGTGGCAGCAAAAGCTGGACGTTTGTCTTTTTTGCTCCAGACACGCCGAAAGTGAAAAAAGGTGCTTTTGAGGATAGAGTCCTCAGGAAAGCAGAGAGGGCCAAATTGTCTGGGGCATTTGAAGGAGTTCCAGGAGGCAGTGAGGACCAGCATGACTTTTCCCCGCTGGCACTTTAGCTGTGGCAGCAAAATCTGGACGTTTGTCTTTTTTGCTCCAGACAGCGCCGAAAGTGAAAAAAGGTGCTTTTGCGGATAGAGTGCTCAGGAAAGCAGAGAGGGCCAAATTGTCTGGGGCATTTGAAGGGGTTCCAGGAGGCAGTGAGGACCAGCATCACTTTTCCCCGCTGGCACCTTTGCTGTGGCAGCAAAAGCTGGACGTTTGTCTTTTTTGCTCCAGAGAGCGCCAAAAGTGAAAAAAGGTGCTTTTGCGGATGGAGTCCTCAGGAAAGCAGAGAGAGCCAAATTGTCTGGGGCATTTGAAGGGGTTCCAGGAGGCAGTGAGGACCTGCATCACTTTTCCCCGCTGGCACCTTTGCTGTGGCAGCAAAAGCTTGACGTTTGTCTTTTTTGCTCCAGACAGCGCCGAAAGTGAAAAAAGGTGCTTTTGAGGATAGAGTGCTCAGGAAAGCAGAGAGGGCCAAATTGTCTGGGGCATTTGAAGGGGTTCCAGGAGGCAGTGAGGACCAGCATCACTTTTCCCCGCTGGCACCTTTGCTGTGGCAGCAAAAGCTGGACGTTTGTCTTTTTTGCTCCAGACACGCCGAAAGTGAAAAAAGGTGCTTTTGAGGATAGAGTCCTCAGGAAAGCAGAGAGGGCCAAATTGTCTGGGGCATTTGAAGGGGTTCCAGGAGGCAGTGAGGACCAGCATGACTTTTCCCCGCTGGCACTTTAGCTGTGGCAGCAAAAGCTGGACGTTTGTCTTTTTTGCTCCAGACAGCGCCGAATGTGAAAAAAGGTGCTTTTGAGGATAGAGTCCTCAGGAAAGCAGAGAGGGCCAAATTGTCTGGGGCATTTGAAGGGGTTCCAGGAGGCAGTGAGGACCAGCATCACTTTTCCCCGCTGGCACCTTTGCTGTGGCAGCAAAAGCTGGACGTTTGTCTTTTTTGCTCCAGAGAGCGCCGAAAGTGAAAAAAGGTGCTTTTGAGGATAGAGTCCTCAGGAAAGCAGAGAGGGCCAAATTGTCTGGGGCATTTGAAGGGGTTCCAGGAGGCAGTGAGGACCAGCATCACTTTTCCCCGCTGGCACCTTTGCTGTGGCAGCAAAAGCTGGACGTTTGTCTTTTTTGCTCCAGAGAGCGCCGAAAGTGAAAAAAGGTGCTTTTGAGGATAGAGTCCTCAGGAAAGCAGAGAGGGCCAAATTGTCTGGGGCATTTGAAGGGGTTCCAGGAGGCAGTGAGGACCAGCATCACTTTTCCGCGCTGGCACTTTAGCTGTGGCAGCAAAAGCTGGACGTTTGTCTTTTTTGCTCCAGAGAGCGCCAAAAGTGAAAAAAGGTGCTTTTGCGGATGGAGTCCTCAGGAAAGCAGAGAGAGCCAAATTGTCTGGGGCATTTGAAGGGGTTCCAGGAGGCAGTGAGGACCAGCATCACTTTTCCCCGCTGGCACCTTTGCTGTGGCAGCAAAAGCTTGACGTTTGTCTTTTTTGCTCCAGACAGCGCCGAAAGTGAAAAAAGGTGCTTTTGAGGATAGAGTGCTCAGGAAAGCAGAGAGGGCGAAATTGTCTAGGGCATTTGAAGGGGTTCCAGGAGGCAGTGAGGACCAGCATCACTTTTCCCCGCTGGCACCTTTGCTGTGGCAGCAAAAGCTGGACGTTTGTCTTTTTTGCTCCAGACACGCCGAAAGTGAAAAAAGGTGCTTTTGAGGATAGAGTCCTCAGGAAAGCAGAGAGGGCGAAATTGTCTGGGGCATTTGAAGGAGTTCCAGGAGGCAGTGAGGACCAGCATGACTTTTCCCCGCTGGCACTTTAGCTGTGGCAGCAAAAGCTGGACGTTTGTCTTTTTTGCTCCAGACAGCGCCGAAAGTGAAAAAAGGTGCTTTTGCGGATAGAGTCCTCAGGAAAGCAGAGAGGGCCAAATTGTCTGGGGCATTTAAAGGGGTTCCAGGAGGCAGTGAGGACCAGCATCACTTTTCCCCGCTGGCACCCTTGCTGTGGCAGCAAAAGCTGGACGTTTGTCTTTTTTGCTCCAGAGAGCGCCAAAAGTGAAAAAAGGTGCTTTTGCGGATGGAGTCCTCAGGAAAGCAGAGAGAGCCAAATTGTCTGGGGCATTTGAAGGGGTTCCAGGAGGCAGTGAGGACCTGCATCACTTTTCCCCGCTGGCACCTTTGCTGTGGCAGCAAAAGCTTGACGTTTGTCTTTTTTGCTCCAGACAGCGCCGAAAGTGAAAAAAGGTGCTTTTGAGGATAGAGTGCTCAGGAAAGCAGAGAGGGCGAAATTGTCTGGGGCATTTGAAGGGGTTCCAGGAGGCAGTGAGGACCAGCATGACTTTTCCCCGCTGGCACTTTAGCTGTGGCAGCAAAAGCTGGACGTTTGTCTTTTTTGCTCCAGACAGCGCCGAAAGTGAAAAAAGGTGCTTTTGCGGATAGAGTCCTCAGGAAAGCAGAGAGGGCCAAATTGTCTGGGGCATTTGAAGGGGTTCCAGGAGGCAGTGAGGACCAGCATCACTTTTCCCCGCTGGCACCTTTGCTGTGGCAGCAAAATCTGGACGTTTGTCTTTTTTGCTCCAGACACGCCGAAAGTGAAAAAAGGTGCTTTTGCGGATAGAGTGCTCAGGAAAGCAGAGAGGGCGAAATTGTCTGGGGCATTTGAAGGGGTTCCAGGAGGCAGTGAGGACCAGCATCACTTTTCCCCGCTGGCACCTTTGCTGTGGCAGCAAAAGCTGGACGTTTGTCTTTTTTGCTCCAGACACGCCGAAAGTGAAAAATGTGCTTTTGAGGATACAGTCCGCAGGAAAGCAGAGAGAGCCAAATTGTCTGGGGCATTTGAAGGGGTTCCAGGAGGCAGTGAGGACCAGCATCACTTTTCCCCGCTGGCACCTTTGCTGTGGCAGCAAAAGCTGGACGTTTGTCTTTTTTGCTCCAGAGAGCGCCGAAAGTGAAAAAAGGTGCTTTTGAGGATAGAGTGCTCAGGAAAGCAGAGAGGGCGAAATTGTCTGGGGCATTTGAAGGGGTTCCAGGAGGCAGTGAGGACCAGCATCACTTTTCCCCGCTGCACTTTAGCTGTGGCAGCAAAATCTGGACGTTTGTCTTTTTTGCTCCAGACATGCCGAAAGTGAAAAAAGGTGCTTTTGAGGATAGAGTCCTCAGGAAAGCAGAGAGGGCCAAATTGTCTGGGGCATTTGAAGGGGTTCCAGGAGGCAGTGAGGGCCAGCATCACTTTTCCCCGCTGGCACTTTAGCTGTGGCAGCAAAATCTGGACGTTTGTCTTTTTTGCTCCAGAGAGCGCCGAAAGTGAAAAAAGGTGCTTTTGAGGATAGAGTCCTCAGGAAAGCAGAGAGGGCCAAATTGTCTGGGGCATTTGAAGGGGTTCCAGGAGGCAGTGAGGACCAGCATCACTTTTCCCCGCTGGCACCTTTGCTGTGGCAGCAAAAGCTGGACGTTTCTCTTTTTTGCTCCAGAGAGCGCCGAAAGTGAAAAAAGGTGCTTTTGCGGATAGAGTCCTCAGGAAAGCAGAGAGGGCCAAATTGTCTGGGGCATTTGAAGGGGTTCCAGGAGGCAGTGAGGACCAGCATCACTTTTCCCCGCTGGCACTTTAGCTGTGGCAGCAAAATCTGGACGTTTGTCTTTTTTGCTCCAGAGAGCGCCGAAAGTGAAAAAAGGTGCTTTTGAGGATAGAGTCCTCAGGAAAGCAGAGAGGGCCAAATTGTATGGGGCATTTGAAGGAGTTCCAGGAGGCAGTGAGGACCAGCATGACTTTTCCCCGCTGGCACTTTAGCTGTGGCAGCAAAAGCTGGACGTTTGTCTTTTTTGACCCAGACAGCGCCGAAAGTGAAAAAAGGTGCTTTTGAGGATAGAGTCCTCAGGAAAGCAGAGAGGGCCAAATTGTCTGGGGCATTTGAAGGGGTTCCAGGAGGCAGTGAGAACCAGCATCACTTTTCCCCGCTGGCACCTTTGCTGTGGCAGCAAAAGCTGGACGTTTCTCTTTTTTGCTCCAGAGAGCGCCGAAAGTGAAAAAAGGTGCTTTTGCGGATAGAGTCCTCAGGAAAGCAGAGAGGGCGAAATTGTCTGGGGCATTTAAAGGGGTTCCAGGAGGCAGTGAGGACCAGCATCACTTTTCCCCGCTGGCACCTTTGCTGTGGCAGCAAAAGCTGGACGTTTGTCTTTTTTGCTCCAGACACGCCGAAAGTGAAAAAAGGTGCTTTTGAGGATACAGTCCGCAGGAAAGCAGAGAGGGCCAAATTGTCTGGGGCATTTGAAGGGGTTCCAGGAGGCAGTGAGGACCAGCATCACTTTTCCCCGCTGGCACTTTAGCTGTGGCAGCAAAATCTGGACGTTTGTCTTTTTTGCTCCAGAGAGCGCCGAAAGTGAAAAAAGGTGCTTTTGAGGATAGAGTCCTCAGGAAAGCAGAGAGGGCCAAATTGTCTGGGGCATTTGAAGGGGTTCCAGGAGGCAGTGAGGACCAGCATCACTTTTCCCCGCTGGCACTTTAGCTGTGGCAGCAAAATCTGGACGTTTGTCTTTTTTGCTCCAGAGAGCGCCGAAAGTGAAAAAAGGTGCTTTTGAGGATAGAATCCTCAGGAAAGCAGAGAGGGCCAAATTGTCTGGGGCATTTGAAGGGGTTCCAGGAGACAGTGAGGACCAGCATCACTTTTCCCCGCTGGCACTTTAGCTGTGGCAGCAAAAGCTGGACGTTTGTCTTTTTTGCTCCAGAGAGCGCCGAAAGTGAAAAAAGGTGCTTTTGCGGATAGAGTGCTCAGGAAAGCAGAGAGGGCGAAATTGTCTGGGGCATTTGAAGGGGTTCCAGGAGGCAGTGAGGACCAGCATCACTTTTCCCCGCTGGCACCTTTGCTGTGGCAGCAAAAGCTGGACGTTTGTCTTTTTTGCTCCAGACACGCCGAAAGTGAAAAAAGGTGCTTTTGAGGATACAGTCCGCAGGAAAGCAGAGAGAGCCAAATTGTCTGGGGCATTTGAAGGGGTTCCAGGAGGCAGTGAGGACCAGCATCACTTTTCCCCGCTGGCACTTTAGCTGTGGCAGCAAAATCTGGACGTTTGTCTTTTTTGCTCCAGACAGCGCCGAAAGTGAAAAAAGGTGCTTTTGCGGATAGAGTGCTCAGGAAAGCAGAGAGGGCGAAATTGTCTGGGGCATTTAAAGGGGTTCCACGAGGCAGTGAGGACCAGCATCACTTTTCCCCGCTGGCACCTTTGCTGTGGCAGCAAAAGCTGGACGTTTGTCTTTTTTGCTCCAGACACGCCGAAAGTGAAAAAAGGTGCTTTTGAGGATAGAGTCCTCAGGAAAGCAGAGAGGGCCAAATTGTCTGGGGCATTTGAAGGAGTTCCAGGAGGCAGTGAGGACCAGCATGACTTTTCCCCGCTGGCACTTTAGCTGTGGCAGCAAAAGCTGGACGTTTGTCTTTTTTGCTCCAGACAGCGCCGAAAGTGAAAAAAGGTGCTTTTGCGGATAGAGTCCTCAGGAAAGCAGAGAGGGCCAAATTGTCTGGGGCATTTGAAGGGGTTCCAGGAGGCAGTGAGAACCAGCATCACTTTTCCCCGCTGGCACCTTTGCTGTGGCAGCAAAAGCTGGACGTTTCTCTTTTTTGCTCCAGAGAGCGCCGAAAGTGAAAAAAGGTGCTTTTGAGGATAGAGTCCTCAGGAAAGCAGAGAGGGCCAAATTGTCTGGGGCATTTGAAGGGGTTCCAGGAGGCAGTGAGGACCAGCATCACTTTTCCCCGCTGGCACCTTTGCTGTGGCAGCAAAAGCTGGACGTTTGTCTTTTTTGCTCCAGACACGCCGAAAGTGAAAAAAGGTGCTTTTGAGGATACAGTCCGCAGGAAAGCAGAGAGAGCCAAATTGTCTGGGGCATTTGAAGGGGTTCCAGGAGGCAGTGAGGACCAGCATCACTTTTCCCCGCTGGCACTTTAGCTGTGGCAGCAAAATCTGGACGTTTGTCTTTTTTGCTCCAGAGAGCGCCAAAAGTGAAAAAAGGTGCTTTTGCGGATAGAGTCCTCAGGAAAGCAGAGAGAGCCAAATTGTCTGGGGCATTTGAAGGGGTTCCAGGAGGCAGTGAGGACCAGCATCACTTTTCCCCGCTGGCACCTTTGCTGTGGCAGCAAAAGCTGGACGTTTGTCTTTTTTGCTCCAGAGAGCGCCGAAAGTGAAAAAAGGTGCTTTTGCGGATGGAGTCCTCAGGAAAGCAGAGAGGGCCAAATTGTCTGGGGCATTTGAAGGGGTTCCAGGAGGCAGTGAGGACCAGCATGACTTTTCCCCGCTGGCACCTTTGCTGTGGCAGCAAAAGCTGGACGTTTGTCTTTTTTGCTCCAGAGAGCGCCGAAAGTGAAAAAAGGTGCTTTTGCGGATAGAGTCCTCAGGAAAGCAGAGAGGGCCAAATTGTCTGGGGCATTTGAAGGGGTTCCAGGAGGCAGTGAGGACCAGCATCACTTTTCCCCGCTGGCACTTTAGCTGTGGCAGCAAAATCTGGACGTTTGTCTTTTTTGCTCCAGAGAGCGCCGAAAGTGAAAAAAGGTGCTTTTGAGGATAGAGTCCTCAGGAAAGCAGAGAGGGCCAAATTGTCTGGGGCATTTGAAGGGGTTCCAGGAGGCAGTGAGAACCAGCATCACTTTTCCCCGCTGGCACCTTTGCTGTGGCAGCAAAAGCTGGACGTTTGTCTTTTTTGCTCCAGAGAGCGCCGAAAGTGAAAAAAGGTGCTTTTGCGGATAGAGTCCGCAGGAAAGCAGAGAGGGCCAAATTGTCTGGGGCATTTGAAGGGGTTCCAGGAGGCAGTGAGGACCAGCATCACTTTTCCCCGCTGGCACTTTAGCTGTGGCAGCAAAATCTGGACGTTTGTCTTTTTTGCTCCAGACGCCGAAAGTGAAAAAAGGTGCTTTTGAGGATAGAATCCTCAGGAAAGCAGAGAGGGCCAAATTGTCTGGGGCATTTGAAGGGGTTCCAGGAGACAGTGAGGACCAGCATCACTTTTCCCCGATGGCACTTTAGCTGTGGCAGCAAAAGCTGGACGTTTGTCTTTTTTGCTCCAGAGAGCGCCGAAAGTGAAAAAAGGTGCTTTTGCGGATAGAGTCCGCAGGAAAGCAGAGAGGGCCAAATTGTCTGGGGCATTTGAAGGGGTTCCAGGAGGCAGTGAGGACCAGCATCACTTTTCCCCGCTGGCACTTTAGCTGTGGCAGCAAAATCTGGACGTTTGTCTTTTTTGCTCCAGACGCCGAAAGTGAAAAAAGGTGCTTTTGAGGATAGAGTCCTCAGGAAAGCAGAGAGGGCCAAATTGTCTGGGGCATTTGAAGGAGTTCCAGGAGGCAGTGAGGACCAGCATCACTTTTCCCCGCTGGCACTTTAGCTGTGGCAGCAAAATCTGGACGTTTGTTTTTTTGCTCCAGACAGCGCCGAAAGTGAAAAAAGGTGCTTTTGCGTATAGAGTCCTCAGGAAAGCAGAGAGGGCCAAATTGTCTGGGGCATTTGAAGGGGTTCCAGGAGGCAGTGAGGGCCAGCATCACTTTTCCCCGCTGGCACTTTAGCTGTGGCAGCAAAATCTGGACGTTTGTCTTTTTTGCTCCAGATAGCGCCGAAAGTGAAAAAAGGTGCTTTTGAGGATAGAGTCCTCAGGAAAGCAGAGAGGGCCAAATTGTCTGGGGCATTTGAAGGAGTTCCAGGAGGCAGTGAGGACCAGCATGACTTTTCCCCGCTGGCACTTTAGCTGTGGCAGCAAAAGCTGGACGTTTGTCTTTTTTGACCCAGACAGCGCCGAAAGTGAAAAAAGGTGCTTTTGAGGATAGAGTCCTCAGGAAAGCAGAGAGGGCCAAATTGTCTGGGGCATTTGAAGGGGTTCCAGGAGGCAGTGAGAACCAGCATCACTTTTCCCCGCTGGCACCTTTGCTGTGGCAGCAAAAGCTGGACGTTTCTCTTTTTTGCTCCAGAGAGCGCCGAAAGTGAAAAAAGGTGCTTTTGCGGATAGAGTCCTCAGGAAAGCAGAGAGGGCGAAATTGTCTGGGGCATTTAAAGGGGTTCCAGGAGGCAGTGAGGACCAGCATCACTTTTCCCCGCTGGCACCTTTGCTGTGGCAGCAAAAGCTGGACGTTTGTCTTTTTTGCTCCAGAGAGCGCCGAAAGTGAAAAAAGGTGCTTTTGAGGATACAGTCCGCAGGAAAGCAGAGAGGGCCAAATTGTCTGGGGCATTTGAAGGGGTTCCAGGAGGCAGTGAGGACCAGCATCACTTTTCCCCGCTGGCACTTTAGCTGTGGCAGCAAAATCTGGACGTTTGTCTTTTTTGCTCCAGAGAGCGCCGAAAGTGAAAAAAGGTGCTTTTGAGGATAGAGTCCTCAGGAAAGCAGAGAGAGCCAAATTGTCTGGGGCATTTGAAGGGGTTCCAGGAGGCAGTGAGGACCAGCATCACTTTTCCCCGCTGGCACTTTAGCTGTGGCAGCAAAATCTGGACGTTTGTCTTTTTTGCTCCAGAGAGCGCCGAAAGTGATAAAAGGTGCTTTTGAGGATAGAATCCTCAGGAAAGCAGAGAGGGCCAAATTGTCTGGGGCATTTGAAGGGGTTCCAGGAGACAGTGAGGACCAGCATCACTTTTCCCCGCTGGCACTTTAGCTGTTGCAGCAAAAGCTGGACGTTTGTCTTTTTTGCTCCAGAGAGCGCCGAAAGTGAAAAAAGGTGCTTTTGCGGATAGAGTGCTCAGGAAAGCAGAGAGGGCGAAATTGTCTGGGGCATTTAAAGGGGTTCCAGGAGGCAGTGAGGACCAGCATCACTTTTCCCCGCTGGCACCTTTGCTGTGGCAGCAAAAGCTGGACGTTTCTCTTTTTTGCTCCAGAGAGCGCCGAAAGTGAAAAAAGGTGCTTTTGAGGATAGAGTCCTCAGGAAAGCAGAGAGGGCCAAATTGTCTGGGGCATTTGAAGGGGTTCCAGGAGGCAGTGAGGACCAGCATCACTTTTCCCCGCTGGCACCTTTGCTGTGGCAGCAAAAGCTGGACGTTTGTCTTTTTTGCTCCAGACACGCCGAAAGTGAAAAAAGGTGCTTTTGAGGATACAGTCCGCAGGAAAGCAGAGAGAGCCAAATTGTCTGGGGCATTTGAAGGGGTTCCAGGAGGCAGTGAGGACCAGCATAACTTTTCCCCGCTGGCACTTTAGCTGTGGCAGCAAAATCTGGACGTTTGTCTTTTTTGCTCCAGAGAGCGCCAAAAGTGAAAAAAGGTGCTTTTGCGGATGGAGTCCTCAGGAAAGCAGAGAGGGCCAAATTGTCTGGGGCATTTGAAGGGGTTCCAGGAGGCAGTGAGGACCAGCATCACTTTTCCCCGCTGGCACCTTTGCTGTGGCAGCAAAATCTGGACGTTTGTCTTTTTTGCTCCAGACACGCCGAAAGTGAAAAAAGGTGCTTTTGAGGATAGAGTGCGCAGGAAAGCAGAGAGAGCCAAATTGTCTGGGGCATTTGAAGGGGTTCCAGGAGGCAGTGAGGACCAGCATCACTTTTCCCCGCTGGCACCTTTGCTGTGGCAGCAAAAGCTGGACGTTTGTCTTTTTTGCTCCAGACAGCGCCGAAAGTGAAAAAAGGTGCTTTTGCGGATGGAGTCCTCAGGAAAGCAGAGAGGGCCAAATTGTCTGGGGCATTTGAAGGGGTTCCAGGAGGCAGTGAGGACCAGCATGACTTTTCCCCGCTGGCACCTTTGCTGTGGCAGCAAAAGCTGGACGTTTGTCTTTTTTGCTCCAGAGAGCGCCGAAAGTGAAAAAAGGTGCTTTTGCGGATAGAGTCCTCAGGAAAGCAGAGAGGGCCAAATTGTCTGGGGCATTTGAAGGGGTTCCAGGAGGCAGTGAGGACCAGCATCACTTTTCCCCGCTGGCACTTTAGCTGTGGCAGCAAAATCTGGACGTTTGTCTTTTTTGCTCCAGAGAGCGCCGAAAGTGAAAAAAGGTGCTTTTGAGGATAGAGTCCTCAGGAAAGCAGAGAGGGCCAAATTGTCTGGGGCATTTGAAGGGGTTCCAGGAGGCAGTGAGAACCAGCATCACTTTTCCCCGCTGGCACCTTTGCTGTGGCAGCAAAAGCTGGACGTTTGTCTTTTTTGCTCCAGAGAGCGCCGAAAGTGAAAAAAGGTGCTTTTGCGGATAGAGTCCGCAGGAAAGCAGAGAGGGCCAAATTGTCTGGGGCATTTGAAGGGGTTCCAGGAGGCAGTGAGGACCAGCATCACTTTTCCCCGCTGGCACTTTAGCTGTGGCAGCAAAATCTGGACGTTTGTCTTTTTTGCTCCAGACAGCGCCGAAAGTGAAAAAAGGTGCTTTTGAGGATAGAATCCTCAGGAAAGCAGAGAGGGCCAAATTGTCTGGGGCATTTGAAGGGGTTCCAGGAGACAGTGAGGACCAGCATCACTTTTCCCCGATGGCACTTTAGCTGTGGCAGCAAAAGCTGGACGTTTGTCTTTTTTGCTCCAGAGAGCGCCGAAAGTGAAAAAAGGTGCTTTTGCGGATAGAGTCCGCAGGAAAGCAGAGAGGGCCAAATTGTCTGGGGCATTTGAAGGGGTTCCAGGAGGCAGTGAGGACCAGCATCACTTTTCCCCGCTGGCACTTTAGCTGTGGCAGCAAAATCTGGACGTTTGTCTTTTTTGCTCCAGACGCCGAAAGTGAAAAAAGGTGCTTTTGAGGATAGAATCCTCAGGAAAGCAGAGAGGGCCAAATTGTCTGGGGCATTTGAAGGGGTTCCAGGAGACAGTGAGGACCAGCATCACTTTTCCCCGCTGGCACTTTAGCTGTGGCAGCAAAATCTGGACGTTTGTCTTTTTTGCTCCAGACAGCGCCGAAAGTGAAAAAAGGTGCTTTTGCGGATAGAGTCCTCAGGAAAGCAAAGAGGGCCAAATTGTCTGGGGCATTTAAAGGGGTTCCAGGAGGCAGTGAGGACCAGCATCACTTTTCCCCGCTGGCACCTTTGCTGTGGCAGCAAAAGCTGGACGTTTGTCTTTTTTGCTCCAGAGAGCGCCAAAAGTGAAAAAAGGTGCTTTTGCGGATGGAGTCCTCAGGAAAGCAGAAAGGGCCAAATTGTCTGGGGCATTTGAAGGGGTTCCAGGAGGCAGTGAGGACCAGCATCACTTTTCCCCGCTGGCACCTTTGCTGTGGCAGCAAAAGCTGGACGTTTGTCTTTTTTGCTCCAGACACGCCGAAAGTGAAAAAAGGTGCTTTTGAGGATAGAGTGCGCAGGAAAGCAGAGAGGGCCAAATTGTCTGGGGCATTTGAAGGGGTTCCAGGAGGCAGTGAGGACCAGCATAACTTTTCCCCGCTGGCACCTTTGCTGTGGCAGCAAAAGCTGGACGTTTGTCTTTTTTGCTCCAGACAGCGCCGAAAGTGAAAAAAGGTGCTTTTGCGGATGGAGTCCTCAGGAAAGCAGAGAGGGCCAAATTGTCTGGGGCATTTGAAGGGGTTCCAGGAGGCAGTGAGGACCAGCATGACTTTTCCCCGCTGGCACTTTAGCTGTGGCAGCAAAATCTGGACGTTTGTCTTTTTTGCTCCAGACAGCGCCGAAAGTGAAAAAAGGTGCTTTTGAGGATAGAGTCCGCAGGAAAGCAGAGAGGGCCAAATTGTACGGGGCATTTAAAGCGGTTCCAGGAGGCAGTGAGGACCAGCATCACTTTTCCCCGCTGGCACTTTAGCTGTGGCAGCAAAAGCTGGACGTTTGTCTTTTTTGCTCCAGAGAGCGCCAAAAGTGAAAAAAGGTGCTTTTGCAGATAGAGTCCGCAGGAAAGCAGAGAGGGCCAAATTGTCTGGGGCATTTGAAGGGGTTCCAGGAGGCAGTGAGGACCAGCATCACTTTTCCCCGCTGGCACTTTAGCTGTGGCAGCAAAATCTGGAAGTTTGTCTTTTTTGCTCCAGACGCCGAAAGTGAAAAAAGGTGCTTTTGAGGATAGAATCCTCAGGAAAGCAGAGAGGGCCAAATTGTATGGGGCATTTGAAGGGGTTCCAGGAGGCAGTGAGGACCAGCATCACTTTTCCCCGCTGGCACCTTTGCTGTGGCAGCAAAAGCTGGACGTTTCTCTTTTTTGCTCCAGACACGCCGAAAGTGAAAAAAGGTGCTTTTGAGGATAGAGTCCTCAGGAAAGCAGAGAGGGCCAAATTGTATGGGGCATTTGAAGGGGTTCCAGGAGGCAGTGAGGACCAGCATCACTTTTCCCCGCTGGCACTTTAGCTGTGGCAGCAAAATCTGGACGTTTGTCTTTTTTGCTCCAGAGAGCGCCGAAAGTGAAAAAAGGTGCTTTTGAGGATAGAGTCCTCAGGAAAGCAGAGAGGGCCAAATTGTATGGGGCATTTAAAGGGGTTCCAGGAGGCAGTGAGGACCAGCATCACTTTTCCCCGCTGGCACCTTTGCTGTGGCAGGAAAAGCTGGACATTTGTCTTTTTTGCTCCAGACACGCCGAAAGTGAAAAAAGGTGCTTTTGAGGATACAGTCCGCAGGAAAGCAGAGAGAGCCAAATTGTCTGGGGCATTTGAAGGGGTTCCAGGAGGCAGTGAGGACCAGCATCACTTTTCCCCGCTGGCACCTTTGCTGTGGCAGCAAAAGCTGGACGTTTGTCTTTTTTGCTCCAGAGAGCGCCGAAAGTGAAAAAAGGTGCTTTTGCGGATAGAGTGCTCAGGAAAGCAGAGAGGGCGAAATTGTCTGGGGCATTTGAAGGCGTTCCAGGAGGCAGTGAGGACCAGCATCACTTTTCCCCGCTGGCACCTTTGCTGTGGCAGCAAAAGCTGGACATTTGTCTTTTTTGCTCCAGAGAGCGCCGAAAGTGAAAAAAGGTGCTTTTGCGGATAGAGTCCGCAGGAAAGCAGAGAGGGCCAAATTGTCTGGGGCATTTGAAGGGGTTCCAGGAGGCAGTGAGGACCAGCATCACTTTTCCCCGCTGGCACTTTAGCTGTGGCAGCAAAATCTGGACGTTTGTCTTTTTTGCTCCAGACAGCGCCGAAAGTGAAAAAAGGTGCTTTTGAGGATAGAATCCTCAGGAAAGCAGAGAGGGCCAAATTGTCTGGGGCATTTGAAGGGGTTCCAGGAGACAGTGAGGACCAGCATCACTTTTCCCCGCTGGCACTTTAGCTGTGGCAGCAAAATCTGGACGTTTGTCTTTTTTGCTCCAGACAGCGCCGAAAGTGAAAAAAGGTGCTTTTGCGGATGGAGTCCTCAGGAAAGCAGAGAGGGCCAAATTGTCTGGGGCATTTGAAGGGGTTCCAGGAGGCAGTGAGGACCAGCATCACTTTTCCCCGCTGGCACCTTTGCTGTGGCAGCAAAAGCTGGACGTTTGTCTTTTTTGCTCCAGACACGCCGAAAGTGAAAAAAGGTGCTTTTGAGGATAGAGTGCGCAGGAAAGCAGAGAGGGCCAAATTGTCTGGGGCATTTGAAGGGGTTCCAGGAGGCAGTGAGGACCAGCATAACTTTTCCCCGCTGGCACCTTTGCTGTGGCAGCAAAAGCTGGACGTTTGTCTTTTTTGCTCCATACAGCGCCGAAAGTGAAAAAAGGTGCTTTTGCGGATGGAGTCCTCAGGAAAGCAGAGAGGGCCAAATTGTCTGGGGCATTTGAAGGGGTTCCAGGAGGCAGTGAGGACCAGCATGACTTTTCCCCGCTGGCACTTTAGCTGTGGCAGCAAAATCTGGACGTTTGTCTTTTTTGCTCCAGACAGCGCCGAAAGTGAAAAAAGGTGCTTTTGAGGATAGAGTCCGCAGGAAAGCAGAGAGGGCCAAATTGTACGGGGCATTTAAAGCGGTTCCAGGAGGCAGTGAGGACCAGCATCACTTTTCCCCGCTGGCACTTTAGCTGTGGCAGCAAAAGCTGGACGTTTGTCTTTTTTGCTCCAGAGAGCGCCAAAAGTGAAAAAAGGTGCTTTTGCAGATAGAGTCCGCAGGAAAGCAGAGAGGGCCAAATTGTCTGGGGCATTTGAAGGGGTTCCAGGAGGCAGTGAGGACCAGCATCACTTTTCCCCGCTGGCACCTTTGCTGTTGCAGCAAAAGCTGGACGTTTCTCTTTTTTGCTCCAGACACGCCGAAAGTGAAAAAAGGTGCTTTTGCGGATAGAGTGCTCAGGAAAGCAGAGAGGGCGAAATTGTCTGGGGCATTTAAAGGGGTTCCAGGAGGCAGTGAGGACCAGCATCACTTTTCCCCGCTGGCACCTTTGCTGTGGCAGCAAAAGCTGGACATTTGTCTTTTTTGCTCCAGACACGCCGAAAGTGAAAAAAGGTGCTTTTGAGGATACAGTCCGCAGGAAAGCAGAGAGAGCCAAATTGTCTGGGACATTTGAAGGGGTTCCAGGAGGCAGTGAGGACCAGCATCACTTTTCCCCGCTGGCACTTTAGCTGTGGCAGCAAAATCTGGACGTTTGTCTTTTTTGCTCCAGACAGCGCCGAAAGTGAAAAAAGGTGCTTTTGAGGATACAGTCCGCAGGAAAGCAGAGAGAGCCAAATTGTCTGGGGCATTTGAAGGGGTTCCAGGAGGCAGTGAGGACCAGCATCACTTTTCCCCGCTGGCACTTTAGCTGTGGCAGCAAAATCTGGACGTTTGTCTTTTTTGCTCCAGACAGCGCCGAAAGTGAAAAAAGGTGCTTTTGAGGATAGAGTGCTCAGGAAAGCAGAGAGGGCCAAATTGTCTGGGGCATTTGAAGGGGTTCCAGGAGGCAGTGAGGACCAGCATCACTTTTCCCCGCTGGCACTTTAGCTGTGGCAGCAAAATCTGGACGTTTGTCTTTTTTGCTCCAGAGAGCGCCGAAAGTGAAAAAAGGTGCTTTTGAGGATAGAGTCCTCAGGAAAGCAGAGAGGGCCAAATTGTCTGGGGCATTTAAAGGGGTTCCAGGAGGCAGTGAGGACCAGCATCACTTTTCCCCGCTGGCACCTTTGCTGTGGCAGGAAAAGCTGGACATTTGTCTTTTTTGCTCCAGACACGCCGAAAGTGAAAAAAGGTGCTTTTGAGGATACAGTCCGCAGGAAAGCAGAGAGAGCCAAATTGTCTGGGGCATTTGAAGGGGTTCCAGGAGGCAGTGAGGACCAGCATCACTTTTCCCCGCTGGCACTTTAGCTGTGGCAGCAAAATCTGGACGTTTGTCTTTTTTGCTCCAGAGAGCGCCGAAAGTGAAAAAAGGTGCTTTTGAGGATAGAGTGCTCAGGAAAGCAGAGAGGGCCAAATTGTCTGGGGCATTTGAAGGGGTTCCAGGAGGCAGTGAGGACCAGCATCACTTTTCCCCGCTGGCACTTTAGCTGTGGCAGCAAAATCTGGACGTTTGTCTTTTTTGCTCCAGAGAGCGCCGAAAGTGAAAAAAGGTGCTTTTGAGGATAGAGTCCTCAGGAAAGCAGAGAGGGCCAAATTGTCTGGGGCATTTAAAGGGGTTCCAGGAGGCAGTGAGGACCAGCATCACTTTTCCCCGCTGGCACCTTTGCTGTGGCAGGAAAAGCTGGACATTTGTCTTTTTTGCTCCAGACACGCCGAAAGTGAAAAAAGGTGCTTTTGAGGATACAGTCCGCAGGAAAGCAGAGAGAGCCAAATTGTCTGGGGCATTTGAAGGGGTTCCAGGAGGCAGTGAGGACCAGCATCACTTTTCCCCGCTGGCACCTTTGCTGTGGCAGCAAAAGCTGGACGTTTGTCTTTTTTGCTCCAGAGAGCGCCGAAAGTGAAAAAAGGTGCTTTTGCGGATAGAGTGCTCAGGAAAGCAGAGAGGGCGAAATTGTCTGGGGCATTTGAAGGGGTTCCAGGAGGCAGTGAGGACCAGCATCACTTTTCCCCGCTGGCACTTTAGCTGTGGCAGCAAAATCTGGACGTTTGTCTTTTTTGCTCCAGAGAGCGCCGAAAGTGAAAAAAGGTGCTTTTGAGGATAGAGTCCTCAGGAAAGCAGAGAGGGCCAAATTGTCTGGGGCATTTAAAGGGGTTCCAGGAGGCAGTGAGGACCAGCATCACTTTTCCCCGCTGGCACCTTTGCTGTGGCAGGAAAAGCTGGACATTTGTCTTTTTTGCTCCAGACACGCCGAAAGTGAAAAAAGGTGCTTTTGAGGATACAGTCCGCAGGAAAGCAGAGAGAGCCAAATTGTCTGGGGCATTTGAAGGGGTTCCAGGAGGCAGTGAGGACCAGCATCACTTTTCCCCGCTGGCACCTTTGCTGTGGCAGCAAAAGCTGGACGTTTGTCTTTTTTGCTCCAGAGAGCGCCGAAAGTGAAAAAAGGTGCTTTTGCGGATAGAGTGCTCAGGAAAGCAGAGAGGGCGAAATTGTCTGGGGCATTTGAAGGGGTTCCAGGAGGCAGTGAGGACCAGCATCACTTTTCCCCGCTGGCACTTTAGCTGTGGCAGCAAAATCTGGAAGTTTGTCTTTTTTGCTCCAGACGCCGAAAGTGAAAAAAGGTGCTTTTGAGGATAGAATCCTCAGGAAAGCAGAGAGGGCCAAATTGTCTGGGGCATTTGAAGGGGTTCCAGGAGGCAGTGAGGACCAGCATCACTTTTCCCCGCTGGCACCTTTGCTGTGGCAGCAAAAGCTGGACGTTTCTCTTTTTTGCTCCAGACACGCCGAAAGTGAAAAAAGGTGCTTTTGAGGATAGAGTCCTCAGGAAAGCAGAGAGGGCCAAATTGTCTGGGGCATTTGAAGGGGTTCCAGGAGGCAGTGAGGACCAGCATCACTTTTCCCCGCTGGCACTTTAGCTGTGGCAGCAAAATCTGGACGTTTGTCTTTTTTGCTCCAGAGAGCGCCGAAAGTGAAAAAAGGTGCTTTTGAGGATAGAGTCCTCAGGAAAGCAGAGAGGGCCAAATTGTATGGGGCATTTAAAGGGGTTCCAGGAGGCAGTGAGGACCAGCATCACTTTTCCCCGCTGGCACCTTTGCTGTGGCAGGAAAAGCTGGACATTTGTCTTTTTTGCTCCAGACAGCGCCGAAAGTGAAAAAAGGTGCTTTTGAGGATACAGTCCGCAGGAAAGCAGAGAGAGCCAAATTGTCTGGGGCATTTGAAGGGGTTCCAGGAGGCAGTGAGGACCAGCATCACTTTTCCCCGCTGGCACCTTTGCTGTGGCAGCAAAAGCTGGACGTTTGTCTTTTTTGCTCCAGAGAGCGCCGAAAGTGAAAAAAGGTGCTTTTGCGGATAGAGTGCTCAGGAAAGCAGAGAGGGCGAAATTGTCTGGGGCATTTGAAGGCGTTCCAGGAGGCAGTGAGGACCAGCATCACTTTTCCCCGCTGGCACCTTTGCTGTGGCAGCAAAAGCTGGACATTTGTCTTTTTTGCTCCAGAGAGCGCCGAAAGTGAAAAAAGGTGCTTTTGCGGATAGAGTCCGCAGGAAAGCAGAGAGGGCCAAATTGTCTGGGGCATTTGAAGGGGTTCCAGGAGGCAGTGAGGACCAGCATCACTTTTCCCCGCTGGCACTTTAGCTGTGGCAGCAAAATCTGGACGTTTGTCTTTTTTGCTCCAGACAGCGCCGAAAGTGAAAAAAGGTGCTTTTGAGGATAGAATCCTCAGGAAAGCAGAGAGGGCCAAATTGTCTGGGGCATTTGAAGGGGTTCCAGGAGACAGTGAGGACCAGCATCACTTTTCCCCGCTGGCACTTTAGCTGTGGCAGCAAAATCTGGACGTTTGTCTTTTTTGCTCCAGACAGCGCCGAAAGTGAAAAAAGGTGCTTTTGCGGATAGAGTCCTCAGGAAAGCAAAGAGGGCCAAATTGTCTGGGGCATTTAAAGGGGTTCCAGGAGGCAGTGAGGACCAGCATCACTTTTCCCCACTGGCACCTTTGCTGTGGCAGCAAAAGCTGGACGTTTGTCTTTTTTGCTCCAGAGAGAGCCAAAAGTGAAAAAAGGTGCTTTTGCGGATGGAGTCCTCAGGAAAGCAGAGAGGGCCAAATTGTCTGGGGCATTTGAAGGGGTTCCAGGAGGCAGTGAGGACCAGCATCACTTTTCCCCGCTGGCACCTTTGCTGTGGCAGCAAAAGCTGGACGTTTGTCTTTTTTGCTCCAGACACGCCGAAAGTGAAAAAAGGTGCTTTTGAGGATAGAGTGCGCAGGAAAGCAGAGAGGGCCAAATTGTCTGGGGCATTTGAAGGGGTTCCAGGAGGCAGTGAGGACCAGCATAACTTTTCCCCGCTGGCACCTTTGCTGTGGCAGCAAAAGCTGGACGTTTGTCTTTTTTGCTCCAGACAGCGCCGAAAGTGAAAAAAGGTGCTTTTGCGGATGGAGTCCTCAGGAAAGCAGAGAGGGCCAAATTGTCTGGGGCATTTGAAGGGGTTCCAGGAGGCAGTGAGGACCAGCATGACTTTTCCCCGCTGGCACTTTAGCTGTGGCAGCAAAATCTGGACGTTTGTCTTTTTTGCTCCAGACAGCGCCGAAAGTGAAAAAAGGTGCCTTTGAGGATAGAGTCCGCAGGAAAGCAGAGAGGGCCAAATTGTACGGGGCATTTAAAGCGGTTCCAGGAGGCAGTGAGGACCAGCATCACTTTTCCCCGCTGGCACTTTAGCTGTGGCAGCAAAAGCTGGACGTTTGTCTTTTTTGCTCCAGAGAGCGCCAAAAGTGAAAAAAGGTGCTTTTGCAGATAGAGTCCGCAGGAAAGCAGAGAGGGCCAAATTGTCTGGGGCATTTGAAGGGGTTCCAGGAGGCAGTGAGGACCAGCATCACTTTTCCCCGCTGGCACCTTTGCTGTGGCAGCAAAAGCTGGACGTTTCTCTTTTTTGCTCCAGACACGCCGAAAGTGAAAAAAGGTGCTTTTGCGGATAGAGTGCTCAGGAAAGCAGAGAGGGCGAAATTGTCTGGGGCATTTAAAGGGGTTCCAGGAGGCAGTGAGGACCAGCATCACTTTTCCCCGCTGGCACCTTTGCTGTGGCAGCAAAAGCTGGACATTTGTCTTTTTTGCTCCAGACACGCCGAAAGTGAAAAAAGGTGCTTTTGAGGATACAGTCCGCAGGAAAGCAGAGAGAGCCAAATTGTCTGGGGCATTTGAAGGGGTTCCAGGAGGCAGTGAGGACCAGCATCACTTTTCCCCGCTGGCACTTTAGCTGTGGCAGCAAAATCTGGACGTTTGTCTTTTTTGCTCCAGACAGCGCCGAAAGTGAAAAAAGGTGCTTTTGAGGATACAGTCCGCAGGAAAGCAGAGAGAGCCAAATTGTCTGGGGCATTTGAAGGGGTTCCAGGAGGCAGTGAGGACCAGCATCACTTTTCCCCGCTGGCACTTTAGCTGTGGCAGCAAAATCTGGACGTTTGTCTTTTTTGCTCCAGACAGCGCCGAAAGTGAAAAAAGGTGCTTTTGAGGATAGAGTGCTCAGGAAAGCAGAGAGGGCCAAATTGTCTGGGGCATTTGAAGGGGTTCCAGGAGGCAGTGAGGACCAGCATCACTTTTCCCCGCTGGCACTTTAGCTGTGGCAGCAAAATCTGGACGTTTGTCTTTTTTGCTCCAGAGAGCGCCGAAAGTGAAAAAAGGTGCTTTTGAGGATAGAGTCCTCAGGAAAGCAGAGAGGGCCAAATTGTCTGGGGCATTTAAAGGGGTTCCAGGAGGCAGTGAGGACCAGCATCACTTTTCCCCGCTGGCACCTTTGCTGTGGCAGGAAAAGCTGGACATTTGTCTTTTTTGCTCCAGACACGCCGAAAGTGAAAAAAGGTGCTTTTGAGGATACAGTCCGCAGGAAAGCAGAGAGAGCCAAATTGTCTGGGGCATTTGAAGGGGTTCCAGGAGGCAGTGAGGACCAGCATCACTTTTCCCCGCTGGCACCTTTGCTGTGGCAGCAAAAGCTGGACGTTTGTCTTTTTTGCTCCAGAGAGCGCCGAAAGTGAAAAAAGGTGCTTTTGCGGATAGAGTGCTCAGGAAAGCAGAGAGGGCGAAATTGTCTGGGGCATTTGAAGGGGTTCCAGGAGGCAGTGAGGACCAGCATCACTTTTCCCCGCTGGCACCTTTGCTGTGGCAGCAAAAGCTGGACATTTGTTATTTTTGCTCCAGACACGCCGAAAGTGAAAAAAGGTGCTTTTGAGGATAGAGTGCGCAGGAAAGCAGAGAGAGCCAAATTGTCTGGGGCATTTGAAGGGGTTCCAGGAGGCAGTGAGGACCAGCATCACTTTTCCCCGCTGGCACCTTTGCTGTGGCAGCAAAAGCTGGACGTTTGTCTTTTTTGCTCCAGAGAGCGCCGAAAGTGAAAAAAGGTGCTTTTGAGGATAGAGTCCTCAGGAAAGCAGAGAGGGCGAAATTGTCTGGGGCATTTGAAGGGGTTCCAGGAGGCAGTGAGGACCAGCATCACTTTTCCCCGCTGGCACCTTTGCTGTGGCAGCAAAAGCTGGACATTTGTTATTTTTGCTCCAGACACGCCGAAAGTGAAAAAAGGTGCTTTTGAGGATAGAGTGCGCAGGAAAGCAGAGAGGGCGAAATTGTCTGGGGCATTTGAAGGGGTTCCAGGAGGCAGTGAGGACCAGCATCACTTTTCCCCGCTGGCACCTTTGCTGTGGCAGCAAAAGCTGGACGTTTGTCTTTTTTGCTCCAGACAGCGCCGAAAGTGAAAAAAGGTGCTTTTGAGGATAGAGTGCTCAGGAAAGCAGAGAGGGCCAAATTGTCTGGGGCATTTGAAGGGGTTCCAGGAGGCAGTGAGGACCAGCATCACTTTTCCCCGCTGGCACTTTAGCTGTGGCAGCAAAATCTGGACGTTTGTCTTTTTTGCTCCAGAGAGCGCCGAAAGTGAAAAAAGGTGCTTTTGCGGATAGAGTGCTCAGGAAAGCAGAGAGGGCGAAATTGTCTGGGGCATTTGAAGGGGTTCCAGGAGGCAGTGAGGACCAGCATCACTTTTCCCCGCTGGCTCTTTAGCTGTGGCAGCAAAATCTGGACGTTTGTCTTTTTTGCTCCATACGCCGAAAGTGAAAAAAGGTGCTTTTGAGGATAGAATCCTCAGGAAAGCAGAGAGGGCCAAATTGTCTGGGGCATTTGAAGGGGTTCCAGGAGGCAGTGAGGACCAGCATCACTTTTCCCCGCTGGCACCTTTGCTGTGGCAGCAAAAGCTGGACGTTTCTCTTTTTTGCTCCAGAGATCGCCGAAAGTGAAAAAAGGTGCTTTTGCGGATAGAGTCCTCAGGAAAGCAGAGAGGGCGAAATTGTCTGGGGCATTTAAAGGGGTTCCAGGAGGCAGTGAGGACCAGCATCACTTTTCCCCGCTGGCACCTTTGCTGTGGCAGCAAAAGCTGGACATTTGTCTTTTTTGCTCCAGACACGCCGAAAGTGAAAAAAGGTGCTTTTGAGGATACAGTCCGCAGGAAAGCAGAGAGAGCCAAATTGTCTGGGACATTTGAAGGGGTTCCAGGAGGCTGTGAGGACCAGCATCACTTTTCCGCGCTGGCACTTTAGCTGTGGCAGCAAAATCTGGACGTTTGTCTTTTTTGCTCCAGACAGCGCCGAAAGTGAAAAAAGGTGCTTTTGAGGATAGAGTGCTCAGGAAAGCAGAGAGGGCCAAATTGTCTGGGGCATTTGAAGGGGTTCCAGGAGGCAGTGAGGACCAGCATCACTTTTCCCCGCTGGCACTTTAGCTGTGGCAGCAAAAGCTGGACGTTTGTCTTTTTTGCTCCAGAGAGCGCCAAAAGTGAAAAAAGGTGCTTTTGAGGATAGAATCCTCAGGAAAGCAGAGAGGGCCAAATTGTCTGGGGCATTTGAAGGGGTTCCAGGAGACAGTGAGGACCAGCATCACTTTTCCCCGCTGGCACTTTAGCTGTGGCAGCAAAAGCTGGACGTTTGTCTTTTTTGCTCCAGAGAGCGCCGAAAGTGAAAAAAGGTGCTTTTGAGGATAGAGTGCTCAGGAAAGCAGAGAGGGCGAAATTGTCTGGGGCATTTGAAGGGGTTCCAGGAGGCAGTGAGGACCAGCATCACTTTTCCCCGCTGGCACCTTTGCTGTGGCAGCAAAAGCTGGACATTTGTCTTTTTTGCTCCAGACACGCCGAAAGTGAAAAAAGGTGCTTTTGAGGATACAGTCCGCAGGAAAGCAGAGAGGGCCAAATTGTCTGGGGCATTTGAAGGGGTTCCAGGAGGCAGTGAGGACCAGCATCACTTTTCCCCGCTGGCACTTTAGCTGTGGCAGCAAAAGCTGGACGTTTGTCTTTTTTGCTCCAAACGCCGCCGAAAGTGAAAAAAGGTGCTTTTGAGGATAGAGTGCTCAGGAAAGCAGAGAGGGCCAAATTGTCTGGGGCATTTGAAGGGGTTCCAGGAGGCATTGAGGACCAGCATCACTTTTCCCCGCTGGCACTTTAGCTGTGGCAGCAAAATCTGGACGTTTGTCTTTTTTGCTCCAGAGAGCACCGAAAGTGAAAAAAGGTGCTTTTGAGGATACAGTCCTCAGGAAAGCAGAGAGGGCCAAATTGTATGGGGCATTTAAAGGGGTTCCAGGAGGCAGTGAGGACCAGCATCACTTTTCCCCGCTGGCACCTTTGCTGTGGCAGGAAAAGCTGGACATTTGTCTTTTTTGCTCCAGACACGCCGAAAGTGAAAAAAGGTGCTTTTGAGGATACAGTCCGCAGGAAAGCAGAGAGAGCCAAATTGTCTGGGGCATTTGAAGGGGTTCCAGGAGGCAGTGAGGACCAGCATGACTTTTCCCCGCTGGCACCTTTGCTGTGGCAGCAAAAGCTGGACGTTTGTCTTTTTTGCTCCAGAGAGCGCCGAAAGTGAAAAAAGGTGCTTTTGCGGATAGAGTGCTCAGGAAAGCAGAGAGGGCGAAATTGTCTGGGGCATTTGAAGGGGTTCCAGGAGGCAGTGAGGACCAGCATCACTTTTCCACGCTGGCACCTTTGCTGTGGCAGCAAAATCTGGACGTTTGTCTTTTTTGCTCCAGCACGCCGAAAGTGAAAAAAGGTGCTTTTGAGGATAGAGTCCTCAGGAAAGCAGAGAGGGCCAAATTGTCTGGGGCATTTGAAGGGGTTCCAGGAGGCAGTGAGGACCAGCATGACTTTTCCCCGCTGGCACTTTAGCTGTGGCAGCAAAATCTGGACGTTTGTCTTTTTTGCTCCAGACAGCGCCGAAAGTGAAAAAAGGTGCTTTTGAGAATAGAGTCCTCAGGAAAGCAGAGAGGGCCAAATTGTATGGGGCATTTGAAGGGGTTCCAGGAGGCAGTGAGGACCAGCATCACTTTTCCCCGCTGGCACCTTTGCTGTGTCAGCAAAAGCTGGACGTTTGTCTTTTTTGCTCCAGAGAGCGCCAAAAGTGAAAAAAGGTGCTTTTGCGGATGGAGTCCTCAGGAAAGCAGAGAGGGCCAAATTGTCTGGGGCATTTGAAGGGGTTCCAGGAGGCAGTGAGAACCAGCATCACTTTTCCCCGCTGGCACCTTTGCTGTGGCAGCAAAATCTGGACGTTTGTCTTTTTTGCTCCAGAGAGCGCCGAAAGTGAAAAAAGGTGCTTTTGCGGATAGAGTCCGCAGGAAAGCAGAGAGGGCCAAATTGTCTGGGGCATTTGAAGGGGTTCCAGGAGGCAGTGAGGACCAGCATCACTTTTCCCCGCTGGCACTTTAGCTGTGGCAGCAAAATCTGGACGTTTGTCTTTTTTGCTCCAGACGCCGAAAGTGAAAAAAGGTGCTTTTGAGGATAGAATCCTCAGGAAAGCAGAGAGGGCCAAATTGTCTGGGGCATTTGAAGGGGTTCCAGGAGGCAGTGAGGACCAGCATCAATTTTCCCCGCTGGCACCTTTGCTGTGGCAGCAAAAGCTGGACGTTTCTCTTTTTTGCTCCAGAGAGCGCCGAAAGTGAAAAAAGGTGCTTTTGCGGATAGAGTGCTCAGGAAAGCAGAGAGGGCGAAATTGTCTGGGGCATTTAAAGGGGTTCCACGAGGCAGTGAGGACCAGCATCACTTTTCCCCGCTGGCACCTTTGCTGTGGCAGCAAAAGCTGGACATTTGTCTTTTTTGCTCCAGACACGCCGAAAGTGAAAAAAGGTGCTTTTGAGGATACAGTCCGCAGGAAAGCAGAGAGAGCCAAATTGTCTGGGACATTTGAAGGGGTTCCAGGAGGCAGTGAGGACCAGCATCACTTTTCCCCGCTGGCACTTTAGCTGTGGCAGCAAAATCTGGACGTTTGTCTTTTTTGCTCCAGACAGCGCCGAAAGTGAAAAAAGGTGCTTTTGAGGATAGAGTGCTCAGGAAAGCAGAGAGGGCCAAATTGTCTGGGGCATTTGAAGGGGTTCCAGGAGGCAGTGAGGACCAGCATCACTTTTCCCCGCTGGCACTTTAGCTGTGGCAGCAAAATCTGGACGTTTGTCTTTTTTGCTCCAGAGAGCGCCAAAAGTGAAAAAAGGTGCTTTTGAGGATAGAATCCTCAGGAAAGCAGAGAGGGCCAAATTGTCTGGGGCATTTGAAGGGGTTCCAGGAGACAGTGAGGACCAGCATCACTTTTCCCCGCTGGCACTTTAGCTGTGGCAGCAAAAGCTGGACGTTTGTCTTTTTTGCTCCAGAGAGCGCCGAAAGTGAAAAAAGGTGCTTTTGCGGATAGAGTGCTCAGGAAAGCAGAGAGGGCGAAATTGTCTGGGGCATTTGAAGGGGTTCCAGGAGGCAGTGAGGACCAGCATCACTTTTCCCCGCTGGCACCTTTGCTGTGGCAGCAAAAGCTGGACATTTGTCTTTTTTGCTCCAGACACGCCGAAAGTGAAAAAAGGTGCTTTTGAGGATACAGTCCGCAGGAAAGCAGAGAGATCCAAATTGTCTGGGGCATTTGAAGGGGTTCCAGGAGGCAGTGAGGACCAGCATCACTTTTCCCCGCTGGCACTTTAGCTGTGGCAGCAAAATCTGGACGTTTGTCTTTTTTGCTCCAGACGCCGAAAGTTAAAAAAGGTGCTTTTGAGGATAGAATCCTCAGGAAAGCAGAGAGGGCCAAATTGTCTGGGGCATTTGAAGGGGTTCCAGGAGGCAGTGAGGACCAGCATCACTTTTCCCCGCTGGCACTTTAGCTGTGGCAGCAAAATCTGGACGTTTGTCTTTTTTGCTCCAGACAGCGCCGAAAGTGAAAAAAGGTGCTTTTGAGGATAGAGTCCTCAGGAAAGCAGAGAGGGCCAAATTGTATGGGGCATTTAAAGGGGTTCCAGGAGGCAGTGAGGACCAGCATCACTTTTCCCCGCTGGCACCTTTGCTGTGGCAGGAAAAGCTGGACATTTGTCTTTTTTGCTCCAGACACGCCGAAAGTGAAAAAAGGTGCTTTTGAGGATACAGTCCGCAGGAAAGCAGAGAGAGCCAAATTGTCTGGGGCATTTGAAGGGGTTCCAGGAGGCAGTGAGGACCAGCATGACTTTTCCCCGCTGGCACCTTTGCTGTGGCAGCAAAAGCTGGACGTTTGTCTTTTTTGCTCCAGAGAGCGCCGAAAGTGAAAAAAGGTGCTTTTGCGGATAGAGTGCTCAGGAAAGCAGAGAGGGCGAAATTGTCTGGGGCATTTGAAGGGGTTCCAGGAGGCAGTGAGGACCAGCATCACTTTTCCCCGCTGGCACCTTTGCTGTGGCAGCAAAAGCTGGACGTTTGTCTTTTTTGCTCCAGAGAGCGCCGAAAGTGAAAAAAGGTGCTTTTGAGGATAGAGTCCTCAGGAAAGCAGAGAGGGCCAAATTGTCTGGGGCATTTGAAGGGGTTCCAGGAGGCAGTGAGGACCAGCATCACTTTTCCCCGCTGGCACTTTAGCTGTGGCAGCAAAAGCTGGACGTTTGTCTTTTTTGCTCCAGAGAGCGCCGAAAGTGAAAAAAGGTGCTTTTGAGGATAGAGTCCTCAGGAAAGCAGAGAGGGCCAAATTGTCTGGGGCATTTGAAGGGGTTCCAGGAGGCAGTGAGGACCAGCATCACTTTTCCCCGCTGGCACTTTAGCTGTGGCAGCAAAAGCTGGACGTTTGTCTTTTTTGCTCCAGACAGCGCCGAAAGTGAAAAAAGGTGCTTTTGAGGATAGAGTGCTCAGGAAAGCAGAGAGGGCGAAATTGTCTGGGGCATTTGAAGGGGTTCCAGGAGGCAGTGAGGACCAGCATCACTTTTCCCCGCTGGCACCTTTGCTGTGGCAGCAAAAGCTGGACGTTTGTCTTTTTTGCTCCAGAGAGCGCCGAAAGTGAAAAAAGGTGCTTTTGAGGATAGAGTGCTCAGGAAAGCAGAGAGGGCGAAATTGTCTGGGGCATTTGAAGGGGTTCCAGGAGGCAGTGAGAACCAGCATCACTTTTCCCCGCTGGCACCTTTGCTGTGGCAGCAAAATCTGGACGTTTGTCTTTTTTGCTCCAGACAGCGCCGAAAGTGAAAAAAGGTGCTTTTGAGGATAGAGTGCTCAGGAAAGCAGAGAGGGCCAAATTGTCTGGGGCATTTGAAGGGGTTCCAGGAGGCAGTGAGGACCAGCATCACTTTTCCCCGCTGGCACTTTAGCTGTGGCAGCAAAAGCTGGACGTTTGTCTTTTTTGCTCCAGAGAGCGCCGAAAGTGAAAAAAGGTGCTTTTGCGGATAGAGTGCTCAGGAAAGCAGAGAGGGCGAAATTGTCTGGGGCATTTGAAGGGGTTCCAGGAGGCAGTGAGGACCAGCATCACTTTTCCCCGCTGGCACCTTTGCTGTGGCAGCAAAAGCTGGACATTTGTCTTTTTTGCTCCAGACACGCCGAAAGTGAAAAAAGGTGCTTTTGAGGATACAGTCCGCAGGAAAGCAGAGAGAGCCAAATTGTCTGGGGCATTTGAAGGGGTTCCAGGAGGCAGTGAGGACCAGCATCACTTTTCCCCGCTGGCACTTTAGCTGTGGCAGCAAAATCTGGACGTTTGTCTTTTTTGCTCCAGACAGCGCCGAAAGTGAAAAAAGGTGCTTTTGAGGATAGAGTGCTCAGGAAAGCAGAGAGGGCGAAATTGTCTGGGGCATTTGAAGGGGTTCCAGGAGGCAGTGAGAACCAGCATCACTTTTCCCCGCTGGCACTTTAGCTGTGGCAGCAAAATCTGGACGTTTGTCTTTTTTGCTCCAGAGAGCGCCGAAAGTGAAAAAAGGTGCTTTTGAGGATAGAGTCCTCAGGAAAGCAGAGAGGGCCAAATTGTATGGGGCATTTAAAGGGGTTCCAGGAGGCAGTGAGGACCAGCATCACTTTTCCCCGCTGGCACCTTTGCTGTGGCAGGAAAAGCTGGACATTTGTCTTTTTTGCTCCAGACACGCCGAAAGTGAAAAAAGGTGCTTTTGAGGATACAGTCCGCAGGAAAGCAGAGAGGGCCAAATTGTCTGGGGCATTTGAAGGGGTTCCAGGAGGCAGTGAGGACCAGCATCACTTTTCCCCGCTGGCACCTTTGCTGTGGCAGCAAAAGCTGGACGTTTGTCTTTTTTGCTCCAGAGAGCGCCGAAAGTGAAAAAAGGTGCTTTTGAGGATAGAGTCCTCAGGAAAGCAGAGAGGGCCAAATTGTCTGGGGCATTTGAAGGGGTTCCAGGAGGCAGTGAGGACCAGCATCACTTTTCCCCGCTGGCACTTTAGCTGTGGCAGCAAAAGCTGGACGTTTCTCTTTTTTGCTCCAGAGAGCGCCAAAAGTGAAAAAAGGTGCTTTTGCGGATGGAGTCCTCAGGAAAGCAGAGAGAGCCAAATTGTCTGGGGCATTTGAAGGGGTTCCAGGAGGCAGTGAGGACCAGCATCACTTTTCCCCGCTGGCACCTTTGCTGTGGCAGCAAAAGCTGGACGTTTGTCTTTTTTGCTCCAGACAGCGCCGAAAGTGAAAAAAGGTGCTTTTGAGGATAGAGTGCTCAGGAAAGCAGAGAGGGCGAAATTGTCTGGGGCATTTGAAGGGGTTCCAGGAGGCAGTGAGGACCAGCATCACTTTTCCCCGCTGGCACCTTTGCTGTGGCAGCAAAAGCTGGACGTTTGTCTTTTTTGCTCCAGCACGCCGAAAGTGAAAAAAGGTGCTTTTGAGGATAGAGTCCTCAGGAAAGCAGAGAGGGCCAAATTGTCTGGGGCATTTGAAGGAGTTCCAGGAGGCAGTGAGGACCAGCATCACTTTTCCCCGCTGGCACTTTAGCTGTGGCAGCAAAATCTGGACGTTTGTCTTTTTTGCTCCAGAGAGCGCCGAAAGTGAAAAAAGGTGCTTTTGCGGATAGAGTGCTCAGGAAAGCAGAGAGGGCGAAATTGTCTGGGGCATTTGAAGGGGTTCCAGGAGGCAGTGAGGACCAGCATCACTTTTCCCCGCTGGCACCTTTGCTGTGGCAGCAAAAGCTGGACATTTGTCTTTTGTGCTCCAGACACGCCGAAAGTGAAAAAAGGTGCTTTTGAGGATACAGTCCGCAGGAAAGCAGAGAGAGCCAAATTGTCTGGGGCATTTGAAGGGGTTCCAGGAGGCAGTGAGGACCAGCATCACTTTTCCCCGCTGGCACTTTAGCTGTGGCAGCAAAATCTGGACGTTTGTCTTTTTTGCTCCAGACAGCGCCGAAAGTGAAAAAAGGTGCTTTTGAGGATAGAGTGCTCAGGAAAGCAGAGAGGGCGAAATTGTCTGGGGCATTTGAAGGGGTTCCAGGAGGCAGTGAGAACCAGCATCACTTTTCCCCGCTGGCACTTTAGCTGTGGCAGCAAAATCTGGACGTTTGTCTTTTTTGCTCCAGAGAGCGCCGAAAGTGAAAAAAGGTGCTTTTGAGGATAGAGTCCTCAGGAAAGCAGAGAGGGCCAAATTGTATGGGGCATTTAAAGGGGTTCCAGGAGGCAGTGAGGACCAGCATCACTTTTCCCCGCTGGCACCTTTGCTGTGGCAGGAAAAGCTGGACATTTGTCTTTTTTGCTCCAGACACGCCGAAAGTGAAAAAAGGTGCTTTTGAGGATACAGTCCGCAGGAAAGCAGAGAGAGCCAAATTGTCTGGGGCATTTGAAGGGGTTCCAGGAGGCAGTGAGGACCAGCATCACTTTTCCCCGCTGGCACCTTTGCTGTGGCAGCAAAAGCTGGACGTTTGTCTTTTTTGCTCCAGAGAGCGCCGAAAGTGAAAAAAGGTGCTTTTGAGGATAGAGTCCTCAGGAAAGCAGAGAGGGCCAAATTGTCTGGGGCATTTGAAGGGGTTCCAGGAGGCAGTGAGGACCAGCATCACTTTTCCCCGCTGGCACTTTAGCTGTGGCAGCAAAAGCTGGACGTTTGTCTTTTTTGCTCCAGAGAGCGCCAAAAGCGAAAAAAGGTGCTTTTGCGGATGGAGTCCTCAGGAAAGCAGAGAGAGCCAAATTGTCTGGGGCATTTGAAGGGGTTCCAGGAGGCAGTGAGGACCAGCATCACTTTTCCCCGCTGGCACCTTTGCTGTGGCAGGAAAAGCTGGACATTTGTCTTTTGTGCTCCAGACACGCCGAAAGTGAAAAAAGGTGCTTTTGAGGATACAGTCCGCAGGAAAGCAGAGAGAGCCAAATTGTCTGGGGCATTTGAAGGGGTTCCAGGAGGCAGTGAGGACCAGCATCACTTTTCCCCGCTGGCACCTTTGCTGTGGCAGCAAAAGCTGGACGTTTGTCTTTTTTGCTCCAGAGAGCGCCGAAAGTGAAAAAAGGTGCTTTTGAGGATAGAGTCCTCAGGAAAGCAGAGAGGGCCAAATTGTCTGGGGCATTTGAAGGGGTTCCAGGAGGCAGTGAGGACCAGCATCACTTTTCCCCGCTGGCACTTTAGCTGTGGCAGCAAAAGCTGGACGTTTGTCTTTTTTGCTCCAGAGAGCGCCAAAAGCGAAAAAAGGTGCTTTTGCGGATGGAGTCCTCAGGAAAGCAGAGAGAGCCAAATTGTCTGGGGCATTTGAAGGGGTTCCAGGAGGCAGTGAGGACCAGCATCACTTTTCCCCGCTGGCACCTTTGCTGTGGCAGGAAAAGCTGGACATTTGTCTTTTGTGCTCCAGACACGCCGAAAGTGAAAAAAGGTGCTTTTGAGGATACAGTCCGCAGGAAAGCAGAGAGAGCCAAATTGTCTGGGGCATTTGAAGGGGTTCCAGGAGGCAGTGAGGACCAGCATCACTTTTCCCCGCTGGCACCTTTGCTGTGGCAGCAAAAGCTGGACGTTTGTCTTTTTTGCTCCAGAGAGCGCCGAAAGTGAAAAAAGGTGCTTTTGCGGATAGAGTCCTCAGGAAAGCAGAGAGGGCCAAATTGTCTGGGGCATTTGAAGGGGTTCCAGGAGGCAGTGAGGACCAGCATCACTTTTCCCCGCTGGCACTTTAGCTGTGGCAGCAAAAGCTGGACGTTTGTCTTTTTTGCTCCAGAGAGCGCCAAAAGTGAAAAAAGGTGCTTTTGCGGATGGAGTCCTCAGGAAAGCAGAGAGAGCCAAATTGTCTGGGGTATTTGAAGGGGTTCCAGGAGGCAGTGAGGACCAGCATCACTTTTCCCCGCTGGCACCTTTGCTGTGGCAGCAAAAGCTGGACATTTGTCTTTTGTGCTCCAGACACGCCGAAAGTGAAAAAAGGTGCTTTTGAGGATACAGTCCGCAGGAAAGCAGAGAGAGCCAAATTGTCTGGGGCATTTGAAGGGGTTCCAGGAGGCAGTGAGGACCAGCATCACTTTTCCCCGCTGGCACCTTTGCTGTGGCAGCAAAATCTGGACGTTTGTCTTTTTTGCTCCAGAGAGCGCCGAAAGTGAAAAAAGGTGCCTTTGAGGATAGAGTCCTCAGGAAAGCAGAGAGGGCGAAATTGTCTGGGGCATTTGAAGGGGTTCTAGGAGGCAGTGAGGACCAGCATCACTTTTCCCCGCTGGCACTTTAGCTGTGGCAGCAAAAGCTGGACGTTTGTCTTTTTTGCTCCAGAGAGCGCCAAAAGCGAAAAAAGGTGCTTTTGCGGATGGAGTCCTCAGGAAAGCAGAGAGAGCCAAATTGTCTGGGGCATTTGAAGGGGTTCCAGGAGGCAGTGAGGACCTGCATCACTTTTCCCCGCTGGCACCTTTGCTGTGGCAGCAAAAGCTTGACGTTTGTCTTTTTTGCTCCAGACAGCGCCGAAAGTGAAAAAAGGTGCTTTTGAGGATAGAGTGCTCAGGAAAGCAGAGAGGGCGAAATTGTCTGGGGCATTTGAAGGGGTTCCAGGAGGCAGTGAGGACCAGCATCACTTTTCCCCGCTGGCACCTTTGCTGTGGCAGCAAAAGCTGGACGTTTGTCTTTTTTGCTCCAGACACGCCGAAAGTGAAAAAAGGTGCTTTTGAGGATAGAGTCCTCAGGAAAGCAGAGAGGGCCAAATTGTCTGGGGCATTTGAAGGAGTTCCAGGAGGCAGTGAGGACCAGCATCACTTTTCCCCGCTGGCACTTTAGCTGTGGCAGCAAAAGCTGGACGTTTGTCTTTTTTGCTCCAGAGAGCGCCGAAAGTGAAAAAAGGTGCTTTTGCGGATAGAGTCCTCAGGAAAGCAGAGAGGGCCAAATTGTCTGGGGCATTTGAAGGGGTTCCAGGAGGCAGTGAGGACCAGCATCACTTTTCCCCGCTGGCACCTTTGCTGTGGCAGCAAAAGCTGGACGTTTGTCTTTTTTGCTCCAGACAGCGCCGAAAGTGAAAAAAGGTGCTTTTGCGGATAGAGTCGTCAGGAAAGCAGAGAGGGCCAAATTGTCTGGGGCATTTGAAGGGGTTCCAGGAGGCAGTGAGGACCAGCATCACTTTTCCCCGCTGGCACCTTTGCTGTGGCAGCAAAAGCTGGACATTTGTCTTTTTTGCTCCAGACACGCCGAAAGTGAAAAATGTGCTTTTGAGGATACAGTCCGCAGGAAAGCAGAGAGAGCCAAATTGTCTGGGGCATTTGAAGGGGTTCCAGGAGGCAGTGAGGACCAGCATCACTTTTCCCCGCTGGCACCTTTGCTGTGGCAGCAAAAGCTGGACGTTTGTCTTTTTTGCTCCAGAGAGCGCCGAAAGTGAAAAAAGGTGCTTTTGAGGATAGAGTGCTCAGGAAAGCAGAGAGGGCCAAATTGTCTGGGGCATTTGAAGGGGTTCCAGGAGGCAGTGAGGACCAGCATCACTTTTCCCCGCTGCACTTTAGCTGTGGCAGCAAAATCTGGACGTTTGTCTTTTTTGCTCCAGACACGCCGAAAGTGAAAAAAGGTGCTTTTGAGGATAGAGTCCTCAGGAAAGCAGAGAGGGCCAAATTGTCTGGGGCATTTGAAGGGGTTCCAGGAGGCAGTGAGGGCCAGCATCACTTTTCCTCGCTGGCACTTTAGCTGTGGCAGCAAAATCTGGACGTTTGTCTTTTTTGCTCCAGAGAGCGCCGAAAGTGAAAAAAGGTGCTTTTGAGGATAGAGTGCTCAGGAAAGCAGAGAGGGCCAAATTGTCTGGGGCATTTGAAGGGGTTCCAGGAGGCAGTGAGGACCAGCATCACTTTTCCCCGCTGGCACCTTTGCTGTGGCAGCAAAAGCTGGACGTTTGTCTTTTTTGCTCCAGAGAGCGCCAAAAGTGAAAAAAGGTGCTTTTGCGGATAGAGTGCTCAGGAAAGCAGAGAGGGCCAAATTGTCTGGGGCATTTGAAGGGGTTCCAGGAGGCAGTGAGGACCAGCATCACTTTTCCCCGCTGGCACTTTAGCTGTGGCAGCAAAATCTGGACGTTTGTTTTTTTGCTCCAGACAGCGCCGAAAGTGAAAAAAGGTGCTTTTGCGTATAGAGTCCTCAGGAAAGCAGAGAGGGCCAAATTGTCTGGGGCATTTGAAGGGGTTCCAGGAGGCAGTGAGGGCCAGCATCACTTTTCCCCGCTGGCACTTTAGCTGTGGCAGCAAAATCTGGACGTTTGTCTTTTTTGCTCCAGAGAGCGCCGAAAGTGAAAAAAGGTGCTTTTGAGGATAGAGTCCTCAGGAAAGCAGAGAGGGCCAAATTGTCTGGGGCATTTGAAGGGGTTCCAGGAGGCAGTGAGAACCAGCATCACTTTTCCCCGCTGGCACCTTTGCTGTGGCAGCAAAAGCTGGACGTTTCTCTTTTTTGCTCCAGAGAGCGCCGAAAGTGAAAAAAGGTGCTTTTGCGGATAGAGTCCTCAGGAAAGCAGAGAGGGCGAAATTGTCTGGGGCATTTAAAGGGGTTCCAGGAGGCAGTGAGGACCAGCATCACTTTTCCCCGCTGGCACCTTTGCTGTGGCAGCAAAAGCTGGACATTTGTCTTTTTTGCTCCAGACACGCCGAAAGTGAAAAAAGGTGCTTTTGCGGATAGAGTCCTCAGGAAAGCAGAGAGGGCCAAATTGTCTGGGGCATTTGAAGGGGTTCCAGGAGGCAGTGAGGACCAGCATCACTTTTCCCCGCTGGCACCTTTGCTGTGGCAGCAAAAGCTGGACATTTGTCTTTTTTGCTCCAGACACGCCGAAAGTGAAAAATGTGCTTTTGAGGATAGAGTGCGCAGGAAAGCAGAGAGAGCCAAATTGTCTGGGGCATTTGAAGGGGTTCCAGGAGGCAGTGAGGACCAGCATCACTTTTCCCCGCTGGCACCTTTGCTGTGGCAGCAAAAGCTGGACGTTTGTCTTTTTTGCTCCAGAGAGCGCCGAAAGTGAAAAAAGGTGCTTTTGAGGATAGAGTGCTCAGGAAAGCAGAGAGGGCCAAATTGTCTGGGGCATTTGAAGGGGTTCCAGGAGGCAGTGAGGACCAGCATCACTTTTCCCCGCTGCACTTTAGCTGTGGCAGCAAAATCTGGACGTTTGTCTTTTTTGCTCCAGACACGCCGAAAGTGAAAAAAGGTGCTTTTGAGGATAGAGTCCTCAGGAAAGCAGAGAGGGCCAAATTGTCTGGGGCATTTGAAGGGGTTCCAGGAGGCAGTGAGGGCCAGCATCACTTTTCCTCGCTGGCACTTTAGCTGTGGCAGCAAAATCTGGACGTTTGTCTTTTTTGCTCCAGAGAGCGCCGAAAGTGAAAAAAGGTGCTTTTGAGGATAGAGTGCTCAGGAAAGCAGAGAGGGCCAAATTGTCTGGGGCATTTGAAGGGGTTCCAGGAGGCAGTGAGGACCAGCATCACTTTTCCCCGCTGGCACCTTTGCTGTGGCAGCAAAAGCTGGACGTTTGTCTTTTTTGCTCCAGAGAGCGCCAAAAGTGAAAAAAGGTGCTTTTGCGGATAGAGTGCTCAGGAAAGCAGAGAGGGCCAAATTGTCTGGGGCATTTGAAGGGGTTCCAGGAGGCAGTGAGGACCAGCATCACTTTTCCCCGCTGGCACTTTAGCTGTGGCAGCAAAATCTGGACGTTTGTTTTTTTGCTCCAGACAGCGCCGAAAGTGAAAAAAGGTGCTTTTGCGTATAGAGTCCTCAGGAAAGCAGAGAGGGCCAAATTGTCTGGGGCATTTGAAGGGGTTCCAGGAGGCAGTGAGGGCCAGCATCACTTTTCCCCGCTGGCACTTTAGCTGTGGCAGCAAAATCTGGACGTTTGTCTTTTTTGCTCCAGAGAGCGCCGAAAGTGAAAAAAGGTGCTTTTGAGGATAGAGTCCTCAGGAAAGCAGAGAGGGCCAAATTGTCTGGGGCATTTGAAGGGGTTCCAGGAGGCAGTGAGAACCAGCATCACTTTTCCCCGCTGGCACCTTTGCTGTGGCAGCAAAAGCTGGACGTTTCTCTTTTTTGCTCCAGAGAGCGCCGAAAGTGAAAAAAGGTGCTTTTGCGGATAGAGTCCTCAGGAAAGCAGAGAGGGCGAAATTGTCTGGGGCATTTAAAGGGGTTCCAGGAGGCAGTGAGGACCAGCATCACTTTTCCCCGCTGGCACCTTTGCTGTGGCAGCAAAAGCTGGACATTTGTCTTTTTTGCTCCAGACACGCCGAAAGTGAAAAAAGGTGCTTTTGCGGATAGAGTCCTCAGGAAAGCAGAGAGGGCCAAATTTTCTGGGGCATTTGAAGGGGTTCCAGGAGGCAGTGAGGACCAGCATCACTTTTCCCCGCTGGCACTTTAGCTGTGGGAGCAAAATCTGGACGTTTGTCTTTTTTGCTCCAGAGAGCGCCGAAAGTGAAAAAAGATGCTTTTGAGGATAGAGTCCTCAGGAAAGCAGAGAGGGCCAAATTGTGTGGGGCATTTGAAGGGGTTCCAGGAGGCAGTGAGGACCAGCATCACTTTTCCCCGCTGGCACCTTTGCTGTGGCAGCAAAAGCTGGACGTTTGTCTTTTTTGCTCCAGACACGCCGAAAGTGAAAAAAGGTGCTTTTGCGGATGGAGTCCTCAGGAAAGCAGAGAGGGCCAAATTGTCTGGGGCATTTGAAGGGGTTCCAGGAGGCAGTGAGGACCAGCATCACTTTTCCCCGCTGGCACCTTTGCTGTGGCAGCAAAAGCTGGACGTTTGTCTTTTTTGCTCCAGACACGCCGAAAGTGAAAAAAGGTGCTTTTGAGGATAGAGTGCGCAGGAAAGCAGAGAGAGCCAAATTGTCTGGGGCATTTGAAGGGGTTCCAGGAGGCAGTGAGGACCAGCATCACTTTTCCCCGCTGGCACCTTTGCTGTGGCAGCAAAAGCTGGACGTTTGTCTTTTTTGCTCCAGACACGCCGAAAGTGAAAAAAGGTGCTTTTGCGGATAGAGTCCTCAGGAAAGCAGAGAGGGCCAAATTGTCTGGGGCATTTGAAGGAGTTCCAGGAGGCAGTGAGGACCAGCATCACTTTTCCCCGCTGGCACTTTAGCTGTGGCAGCAAAAGCTGGACGTTTGTCTTTTTTGCTCCAGAGAGCGCCGAAAGTGAAAAAAGGTGCTTTTGCGGATAGAGTCCTCAGGAAAGCAGAGAGGGCCAAATTGTCTGGGGCATTTGAAGGGGTTCCAGGAGGCAGTGAGGACCAGCATCACTTTTCCCCGCTGGCACCTTTGCTGTGGCAGCAAAAGCTGGACGTTTGTCTTTTTTGCTCCAGACAGCGCCGAAAGTGAAAAAAGGTGCTTTTGCGGATAGAGTCGTCAGGAAAGCAGAGAGGGCCAAATTGTCTGGGGCATTTGAAGGGGTTCCAGGAGGCAGTGAGGACCAGCATCACTTTTCCCCGCTGGCACCTTTGCTGTGGCAGCAAAAGCTGGACATTTGTCTTTTTTGCTCCAGACACGCCGAAAGTGAAAAATGTGCTTTTGAGGATACAGTCCGCAGGAAAGCAGAGAGAGCGAAATTGTCTGGGGCATTTGAAGGGGTTCCAGGAGGCAGTGAGGACCAGCATCACTTTTCCCCGCTGGCACCTTTGCTGTGGCAGCAAAAGCTGGACGTTTGTCTTTTTTGCTCCAGAGAGCGCCGAAAGTGAAAAAAGGTGCTTTTGAGGATAGAGTGCTCAGGAAAGCAGAGAGGGCCAAATTGTCTGGGGCATTTGAAGGGGTTCCAGGAGGCAGTGAGGACCAGCATCACTTTTCCCTGCTGCACTTTAGCTGTGGCAGCAAAATCTGGACGTTTGTCTTTTTTGCTCCAGACACGCCGAAAGTGAAAAAAGGTGCTTTTGAGGATAGAGTCCTCAGGAAAGCAGAGAGGGCCAAATTGTCTGGGGCATTTGAAGGGGTTCCAGGAGGCAGTGAGGGCCAGCATCACTTTTCCCCGCTGGCACTTTAGCTGTGGCAGCAAAATCTGGACGTTTGTCTTTTTTGCTCCAGAGAGCGCCGAAAGTGAAAAAAGGTGCTTTTGAGGATAGAGTCCTCAGGAAAGCAGAGAGGGCCAAATTGTCTGGGGCATTTGAAGGGGTTCCAGGAGGCAGTGAGGACCAGCATCACTTTTCCCCGCTGGCACCTTTGCTGTGGCAGCAAAAGCTGGACGTTTGTCTTTTTTGCTCCAGAGAGCGCCGAAAGTGAAAAAAGGTGCTTTTGCGGATAGAGTGCTCAGGAAAGCAGAGAGGGCCAAATTGTCTGGGGCATTTGAAGGGGTTCCAGGAGGCAGTGAGGACCAGCATCACTTTTCCCCGCTGGCACTTTAGCTGTGGCAGCAAAATCTGGACGTTTGTTTTTTTGCTCCAGACAGCGCCGAAAGTGAAAAAAGGTGCTTTTGCGTATAGAGTCCTCAGGAAAGCAGAGAGGGCCAAATTGTCTGGGGCATTTGAAGGGGTTCCAGGAGGCAGTGAGGGCCAGCATCACTTTTCCCCGCTGGCACTTTAGCTGTGGCAGCAAAATCTGGACGTTTGTCTTTTTTGCTCCAGAGAGCGCCGAAAGTGAAAAAAGGTGCTTTTGAGGATAGAGTCCTCAGGAAAGCAGAGAGGGCCAAATTGTCTGGGGCATTTGAAGGGGTTCCAGGAGGCAGTGAGAACCAGCATCACTTTTCCCTGCTGGCACCTTTGCTGTGGCAGCAAAAGCTGGACGTTTGTCTTTTTTGCTCCAGAGAGCGCCGAAAGTGAAAAAAGGTGCTTTTGCGGATAGAGTCCTCAGGAAAGCAGAGAGGGCGAAATTGTCTGGGGCATTTGAAGGGGTTCCAGGAGGCAGTGAGGACCAGCATCACTTTTCCCCGCTGGCACCTTTGCTGTGGCAGCAAAAGCTGGACATTTGTCTTTTTTGCTCCAGACACGCCGAAAGTGAAAAAAGGTGCTTTTGAGGATACAGTCCGCAGGAAAGCAGAGAGGGCCAAATTGTCTGGGGCATTTGAAGGGGTTCCAGGAGGCAGTGAGGACCAGCATCACTTTTCCCCGCTGGCACTTTAGCTGTGGGAGCAAAATCTGGACGTTTGTCTTTTTTGCTCCAGAGAGCGCCGAAAGTGAAAAAAGGTGCTTTTGAGGATAGAGTCCTCAGGAAAGCAGAGAGGGCCAAATTGTCTGGGGCATTTGAAGGGGTTCCAGGAGGCAGTGAGGACCAGCATCACTTTTCCCTGCTGGCACCTTTGCTGTGGCAGCAAAAGCTGGACGTTTGTCTTTTTTGCTCCAGACACGCCGAAAGTGAAAAAAGGTGCTTTTGCGGATGGAGTCCTCAGGAAAGCAGAGAGGGCCAAATTGTCTGGGGCATTTGAAGGGGTTCCAGGAGGCAGTGAGGACCAGCATCACTTTTCCCCGCTGGCACCTTTGCTGTGGCAGCAAAAGCTGGACGTTTGTCTTTTTTGCTCCAGACACGCCGAAAGTGAAAAAAGGTGCTTTTGAGGATAGAGTGCGCAGGAAAGCAGAGAGAGCCAAATTGTCTGGGGCATTTGAAGGGGTTCCAGGAGGCAGTGAGGACCAGCATCACTTTTCCCCGCTGGCACCTTTGCTGTGGCAGCAAAAGCTGGACGTTTCTCTTTTTTGCTCCAGACAGCGCCGAAAGTGAAAAAAGGTGCTTTTGCGGATAGAGTGCTCAGGAAAGCAGAGAGGGCGAAATTGTCTGGGGCATTTGAAGGGGTTCCAGGAGGCAGTGAGGACCAGCATCACTTTTCCCCGCTGGCACCTTTGCTGTGGCAGCAAAAGCTGGACATTTGTCTTTTTTGCTCCAGACACGCCGAAAGTGAAAAAAGGTGCTTTTGAGGATAGAGTCCTCAGGAAAGCAGAGAGGGCCAAATTGTCTGGGGCATTTGAAGGGGTTCCAGGAGGCAGTGAGGACCAGCATCACTTTTCCCCGCTGGCACTTTAGCTGTGGCAGCAAAATCTGGACGTTTGTCTTTTTTGCTCCAGAGAGCGCCGAAAGTGAAAAAAGGTGCTTTTGAGGATAGAGTCCTCAGGAAAGCAGAGAGGGCCAAATTGTATGGGGCATTTAAAGGGGTTCCAGGAGGCAGTGAGGACCAGCATCACTTTTCCCCGCTGGCACCTTTGCTGTGGCAGCAAAAGCTGGACGTTTGTCTTTTTTGCTCCAGAGAGCGCCAAAAGTGAAAAAAGGTGCTTTTGCGGATGGAGTCCTCAGGAAAGCAGAGAGGGCCAAATTGTCTGGGGCATTTGAAGGGGTTCCAGGAGGCAGTGAGGACCAGCATCACTTTTCCCCGCTGGCACCTTTGCTGTGGCAGCAAAAGCTGGACGTTTGTCTTTTTTGCTCCAGACACGCCGAAAGTGAAAAAAGGTGCTTTTGAGGATAGAGTGCGCAGGAAAGCAGAGAGAGCCAAATTGTCTGGGGCATTTGAAGGGGTTCCAGGAGGCAGTGAGGACCAGCATCACTTTTCCCCGCTGGCACCTTTGCTGTGGCAGCAAAAGCTGGACGTTTGTCTTTTTTGCTCCAGAGACCGCCGAAAGTGAAAAAAGGTGCTTTTGCGGATGGAGTCGGCAGGAAAGCAGAGAGGGCCAAATTGTCTGGGGCATTTGAAGGGGTTCCAGGAGGCAGTGAGGACCAGCATCACTTTTCCCCGCTGGCACCTTTGCTGTGGCAGCAAAAGCTGGACGTTTGTCTTTTTTGCTCCAGACACGCCGAAAGTGAAAAAAGGTGCTTTTGAGGATAGAGTGCGCAGGAAAGCAGAGAGAGCCAAATTGTCTGGGGCATTTGAAGGGGTTCCAGGAGGCAGTGAGGACCAGCATCACTTTTCCCCGCTGGCACCTTTGCTGTGGCAGCAAAAGCTGGACGTTTGTCTTTTTTGCTCCAGAGAGCGCCGAAAGTGAAAAAAGGTGCTTTTGCGGATAGAGTCCTCAGGAAAGCAGAGAGGGCCAAATTGTCTGGGGCATTTGAAGGGGTTCCAGGAGGCAGTGAGGACCAGCATCACTTTTCCCCGCTGGCACTTTAGCTGTGGCAGCAAAATCTGGACGTTTGTCTTTTTTGCTCCAGACGCCGAAAGTGAAAAAAGGTGCTTTTGAGGATAGAATCCTCAGGAAAGCAGAGAGGGCCAAATTGTCTGGGGCATTTGAAGGGGTTCCAGGAGGCAGTGAGGACCAGCATCACTTTTCCCCGCTGGCACCTTTGCTGTGGCAGCAAAAGCTGGACGTTTGTCTTTTTTGCTCCAGAGAGCGCCAAAAGTGAAAAAAGGTGCTTTTGCGGATGGAGTACTCAGGAAAGCAGAGAGGGCCAAATTGTCTGGGGCATTTGAAGGGGTTCCAGGAGGCAGTGAGGACCAGCATCACTTTTCCCCGCTGGCACCTTTGCTGTGGCAGCAAAAGCTTGACGTTTGTCTTTTTTGCTCCAGACAGCGCCGAAAGTGAAAAAAGGTGCTTTTGAGGATAGAGTCCTCAGGAAAGCAGAGAGGGCCAAATTGTCTGGGGCATTTGAAGGAGTTCCAGGAGGCAGTGAGGACCAGCATGACTTTTCCCCGCTGGCACTTTAGCTGTGGCAGCAAAAGCTGGACGTTTGTCTTTTTTGCTCCAGACAGCGCCGAAAGTGAAAAAAGGTGCTTTTGCGGATAGAGTCCTCAGGAAAGCAGAGAGGGCCAAATTGTCTGGGGCATTTGAAGGGGTTCCAGGAGGCAGTGAGGACCAGCATCACTTTTCCCCGCTGGCACCTTTGCTGTGGCAGCAAAAGCTGGACATTTGTCTTTTTTGCTCCAGACACGCCGAAAGTGAAAAATGTGCTTTTGAGGATACAGTCCGCAGGAAAGCAGAGAGAGCCAAATTGTCTGGGGCATTTGAAGGGGTTCCAGGAGGCAGTGAGGACCAGCATCACTTTTCCCCGCTGGCACCTTTGCTGTGGCAGCAAAAGCTGGACGTTTGTCTTTTTTGCTCCAGAGAGCGCCGAAAGTGAAAAAAGGTGCTTTTGAGGATAGAGTCCTCAGGAAAGCAGAGAGGGCCAAATTGTCTGGGGCATTTGAAGGGGTTCCAGGAGGCAGTGAGGACCAGCATCACTTTTCCCCGCTGGCACTTTAGCTGTGGCAGCAAAATCTGGACGTTTGTCTTTTTTGCTCCAGACACGCCGAAAGTGAAAAAAGGTGCTTTTGAGGATAGAGTCCTCAGGAAAGCAGAGAGGGCCAAATTGTCTGGGGCATTTGAAGGGGTTCCAGGAGGCAGTGAGGGCCAGCATGACTTTTCCCCGCTGGCACTTTAGCTGTGGCAGCAAAAGCTGGACGTTTGTCTTTTTTGCTCCAGACAGCGCCGAAAGTGAAAAAAGGTGCTTTTGCGGATAGAGTGCTCAGGAAAGCAGAGAGGGCGAAATTGTCTGGGGCATTTGAAGGGGTTCCAGGAGGCAGTGAGGACCAGCATCACTTTTCCCCGCTGGCACTTTAGCTGTGGCAGCAAAATCTGGACGTTTGTCTTTTTTGCTCCAGACACGCCAAAAGTGAAAAAAGGTGCTTTTGAGGATAGAGTCCTCAGGAAAGCAGAGAGGGCCAAATTGTCTGGGGCATTTGAAGGGGTTCCAGGAGGCAGTGAGGGCCAGCATGACTTTTCCCCGCTGGCACTTTAGCTGTGGCAGCAAAAGCTGGACGTTTGTCTTTTTTGCTCCAGACAGCGCCGAAAGTGAAAAAAGGTGCTTTTGCGGATAGAGTGCTCAGGAAAGCAGAGAGGGCGAAATTGTCTGGGGCATTTGAAGGGGTTCCAGGAGGCAGTGAGAACCAGCATCACTTTTCCCCGCTGGCACCTTTGCTGTGGCAGCAAAAGCTGGACGTTTCTCTTTTTTGCTCCAGACAGCGCCGAAAGTGAAAAAAGGTGCTTTTGCGGATAGAGTGCTCAGGAAAGCAGAGAGGGCGAAATTGTCTGGGGCATTTAAAGGGGTTCCAGGAGGCAGTGAGGACCAGCATCACTTTTCCCCGCTGGCACCTTTGCTGTGGCAGCAAAAGCTGGACATTTGTCTCTTTTGCTCCAGACACGCCGAAAGTGAAAAAAGGTGCTTTTGCGGATAGAGTCCGCAGGAAAGCAGAGAGAGCCAAATTGTCTGGGGCATTTGAAGGGGTTCCAGGAGGCAGTGAGGACCAGCATCACTTTTCCCCGCTGGCACTTTAGCTGTGGCAGCAAAATCTGGACGTTTGTCTTTTTTGCTCCAGACAGCGCTGAAAGTGAAAAAAGGTGCTTTTGAGTATAGAGTGCTCAGGAAAGCAGAGAGGGCCAAATTGTCTGGGGCATTTGAAGGGGTTCCAGGAGGCAGTGAGGACCAGCATGACTTTTCCCCGCTGGCACTTTAGCTGTGGCAGCAAAATCTGGACGTTTGTCTTTTTTGCTCCAGAGAGCGCCAAAAGTGAAAAAAGGTGCTTTTGCGGATGGAGTCCTCAGGAAAGCAGAGAGGGCCAAATTGTCTGGGGCATTTAAAGGGGTTCCAGGAGGCAGTGAGGGCCAGCATCACTTTTCCCCGCTGGCACCTTTGCTGTGGCAGCAAAAGCTGGACGTTTGTCTTTTTTGCTCCAGACAGCGCCGAAAGTGAAAAAAGGTGCTTTTGCGGATAGAGTGCTCAGGAAAGCAGAGAGGGCCAAATTGTCTGGGGCATTTGAAGGGGTTCCAGGAGGCAGTGAGGACCAGCATCACTTTTCCCCGCTGGCACTTTAGCTGTGGCAGCAAAAGCTGGACGTTTGTCTTTTTTGCTCCAGACAGCGCCGAAAGTGAAAAAAGGTGCTTTTGAGGATAGAGTCCTCAGGAAAGCAGAGAGGGCCAAATTGTCTGGGGCATTTGAAGGAGTTCCAGGAGGCAGTGAGGACCAGCATCACTTTTCCCCGCTGGCACTTTAGCTGTGGCAGCAAAATCTGGACGTTTGTCTTTTTTGCTCCAGACAGCGCCGACAGTGAAAAAAGGTGCTTTTGAGGATAGAGTGCTCAGGAAAGCAGAGAGGGCCAAATTGTCTGGGGCATTTGAAGGGGTTCCAGGGGCAGTGAGGACCAGCATCACTTTTCCCCGCTGGCACTTTAGCTGTGGCAGCAAAATCTGGACGTTTGTCTTTTTTGCTCCAGAGAGCGCCGAAAGTGAAAAAAGGTGCTTTTGAGGATAGAGTCCTCAGGAAAGCAGAGAGGGCCAAATTGTATGGGGCATTTAAAGGGGTTCCAGGAGGCAGTGAGGACCAGCATCACTTTTCCCCGCTGGCACCTTTGCTGTGGCAGCAAAAGCTGGACGTTTGTCTTTTTTGCTCCAGAGAGCGCCAAAAGTGAAAAAAGGTTCTTTTGCGGATGGAGTCCTCAGGAAAGCAGAGAGGGCCAAATTGTCTGGGGCATTTGAAGGGGTTCCAGGAGGCAGTGAGGACCAGCATCACTTTTCCCCGCTGGCACCTTTGCTGTGGCAGCAAAAGCTGGACGTTTGTCTTTTTTGCTCCAGACACGCCGAAAGTGAAAAAAGGTGCTTTTGCGGATGGAGTCCTCAGGAAAGCAGAGAGGGCCAAATTGTCTGGGGCATTTGAAGGGGTTCCAGGAGGCAGTGAGGACCAGCATCACTTTTCCCCGCTGGCACCTTTGCTGTGGCAGCAAAAGCTGGACGTTTGTCTTTTTTGCTCCAGAGAGCGCCGAAAGTGAAAAAAGGTGCTTTTGAGGATAGAGTCCTCAGGAAAGCAGAGAGGGCCAAATTGTCTGGGGCATTTGAAGGGGTTCCAGGAGGCAGTGAGGACCAGCATCACTTTTCCCCGCTGGCACCTTTGCTGTGGCAGCAAAAGCTGGACGTTTGTCTTTTTTGCTCCAGACACGCCGAAAGTGAAAAAAGGTGCTTTTGCGGATAGAGTCCGCAGGAAAGCAGAGAGGGCCAAATTGTCTGGGGCATTTGAAGGGGTTCCAGGAGGCAGTGAGGACCAGCATCACTTTTCCCCGCTGGCACTTTAGCTGTGGCAGCAAAATCTGGACGTTTGTCTTTTTTGCTCCAGAGAGCGCCGAAAGTGAAAAAAGGTGCTTTTGCGGATAGAGTGCTCAGGAAAGCAGAGAGGGCGAAATTGTCTGGGGCATTTAAAGGGGTTCCAGGAGGCAGTGAGGACCAGCATAACTTTTCCCCGCTGGCACCTTTGCTGTGGCAGCAAAAGCTGGACGTTTGTCTTTTTTGCTCCAGAGAGCGCCAAAAGTGCAAAAAGGTGCTTTTGAGGATACAGTCCGCAGGAAAGCAGAGAGGGCCAAATTGTCTGGGGCATTTGAAGGGGTTCCAGGAGGCAGTGAGGACCAGCATCACTTTTCCCCGCTGGCACTTTAGCTGTGGCAGCAAAATCTGGACGTTTGTCTTTTTTGCTCCAGAGAGCGCCGAAAGTGAAAAAAGGTGCTTTTGAGGATAGAGTCCTCAGGAAAGCAGAGAGGGCCAAATTGTCTGGGGCATTTGAAGGGGTTCCAGGAGGCAGTGAGGACCAGCATCACTTTTCCCCGCTGGCACTTTAGCTGTGGCAGCAAAATCTGGACGTTTGTCTTTTTTGCTCCAGAGAGCGCCGAAAGTGAAAAAAGGTGCTTTTGAGGATAGAGTCCTCAGGAAAGCAGAGAGGGCCAAATTGTATGGGGCATTTAAAGGGGTTCCAGGAGGCAGTGAGGACCAGCATCACTTTTCCCCGCTGGCACCTTTGCTGTGGCAGCAAAAGCTGGACGTTTGTCTTTTTTGCTCCAGACACGCCGAAAGTGAAAAAAGGTGCTTTTGCGGATAGAGTGCTCAGGAAAGCAGAGAGGGCCAAATTGTCTGGGGCATTTGAAGGGGTTCCAGGAGGCAGTGAGGACCAGCATCACTTTTCCCCGCTGGCACTTTAGCTGTGGCAGCAAAATCTGGACGTTTGTTTTTTTGCTCCAGACAGCGCCGAAAGTGAAAAAAGGTGCTTTTGCGTATAGAGTCCTCAGGAAAGCAGAGAGGGCCAAATTGTCTGGGGCATTTGAAGGGGTTCCAGGAGGCAGTGAGGGCCAGCATCACTTTTCCCCGCTGGCACTTTAGCTGTGGCAGCAAAATCTGGACGTTTGTCTTTTTTGCTCCAGATAGCGCCGAAAGTGAAAAAAGGTGCTTTTGAGGATAGAGTCCTCAGGAAAGCAGAGAGGGCCAAATTGTCTGGGGCATTTGAAGGGGTTCCAGGAGGCAGTGAGGACCAGCATCACTTTTCCCCGCTGGCACTTTAGCTGTGGCAGCAAAATCTGGACGTTTGTCTTTTTTGCTCCAGAGAGCGCCGAAAGTGAAAAAAGGTGCTTTTGAGGATAGAGTGCTCAGGAAAGCAGAGAGGGCGAAATTGTCTGGGGTTTTGAAGGGGTTCCAGGAGTCAGTGAGGACCAGCATCACTTTTCCCCGCTGGCACTTTAGCTGTGGCAGCAAAATCTGGACGTTTGTCTTTTTTGCTCCAGACAGCGCCGAAAGTGAAAAAAGGTGCTTTTGAGGATAGAGTCCTCAGGAAAGCAGAGAGGGCCAAATTGTCTGGGGCATTTAAAGGGGTTCCAGGAGGCAGTGAGGACCAGCATCACTTTTCCCCGCTGGCACCTTTGCTGTGGCAGCAAAAGCTGGACGTTTGTCTTTTTTGCTCCAGACACGCCGAAAGTGAAAAAAGGTGCTTTTGAGGATAGAGTGCGCAGGAAAGCAGAGAGAGCCAAATTGTCTGGGGCATTTGAAGGGGTTCCAGGAGGCAGTGAGGACCAGCATCACTTTTCCCCGCTGGCACCTTTGCTGTGGCAGCAAAAGCTGGACGTTTGTCTTTTTTGCTCCAGAGAGCGCCGAAAGTGAAAAAAGGTGCTTTTGAGGATAGAGTCCTCAGGAAAGCAGAGAGGGCCAAATTGTCTGGGGCATTTGAAGGGGTTCCAGGAGGCAGTGAGGACCAGCATCACTTTTCCCTGCTGGCACTTTAGCTGTGGCAGCAAAATCTGGACGTTTGTCTTTTTTGCTCCAGACGCCGAAAGTGAAAAAAGGTGCTTTTGAGGATAGAATCCTCAGGAAAGCAGAGAGGGCCAAATTGTCTGGGGCATTTGAAGGGGTTCCAGGAGGCAGTGAGGACCAGCATCACTTTTCCCCGCTGGCACCTTTGCTGTGGCAGCAAAAGCTGGACGTTTGTCTTTTTTGCTCCAGAGAGCGCCAAAAGTGAAAAAAGGTGCTTTTGCGGATGGAGTCCTCAGGAAAGCAGAGAGGGCCAAATTGTCTGGGGCATTTGAAGGGGTTCCAGGAGGCAGTGAGGACCAGCATCACTTTTCCCCGCTGGCACCTTTGCTGTGGCAGCAAAAGCTTGACGTTTGTCTTTTTTGCTCCAGACAGCGCCGAAAGTGAAAAAAGGTGCTTTTGAGGATAGAGTCCTCAGGAAAGCAGAGAGGGCCAAATTGTCTGGGGCATTTGAAGGAGTTCCAGGAGGCAGTGAGGACCAGCATGACTTTTCCCCGCTGGCACTTTAGCTGTGGCAGCAAAAGCTGGACATTTGTCTTTTTTGCTCCAGACAGCGCCGAAAGTGAAAAAAGGTGCTTTTGCGGATAGAGTCCTCAGGAAAGCAGAGAGGGCCAAATTGTCTGGGGCATTTGAAGGGGTTCCAGGAGGCAGTGAGGACCAGCATCACTTTTCCCCGCTGGCACCTTTGCTGTGGCAGCAAAAGCTGGACGTTTGTCTTTTTTGCTCCAGACAGCGCCGAAAGTGAAAAAAGGTGCTTTTGAGGATAGAGTGCTCAGGAAAGCAGAGAGGGCGAAATTGTCTGGGGCATTTGAAGGGGTTCCAGGAGGCAGTGAGGACCAGCATCACTTTTCCCCGCTGGCACCTTTGCTGTGGCAGCAAAAGCTGGACATTTGTCTTTTTTGCTCCAGACACGCCGAAAGTGAAAAGTGTGCTTTTGAGGATACAGTCCGCAGGAAAGCAGAGAGAGCCAAATTGTCTGGGGCATTTGAAGGGGTTCCAGGAGGCAGTGAGGACCAGCATCACTTTTCCCCGCTGGCACCTTTGCTGTGGCAGCAAAAGCTGGACGTTTGTCTTTTTTGCTCCAGAGAGCGCTGAAAGTGAAAAAAGGTGCTTTTGCGGATGGAGTCCTCAGGAAAGCAGAGAGGGCCAAATTGTCTGGGGCATTTGAAGGGGTTCCAGGAGGCAGTGAGGACCAGCATCACTTTTCCCCGCTGGCACTTTAGCTGTGGCAGCAAAATCTGGACGTTTGTCTTTTTTGCTCCAGACACGCCGAAAGTGAAAAAAGGTGCTTTTGAGGATAGAGTCCTCAGGAAAGCAGAGAGGGCCAAATTGTCTGGGGCATTTGAAGGGGTTCCAGGAGGCAGTGAGGGCCAGCATGACTTTTCCCCGCTGGCACTTTAGCTGTGGCAGCAAAAGCTGGACGTTTGTCTTTTTTGCTCCAGACAGCGCCGAAAGTGAAAAAAGGTGCTTTTGCGGATAGAGTGCTCAGGAAAGCAGAGAGGGCGAAATTGTCTGGGGCATTTGAAGGGGTTCCAGGAGGCAGTGAGAACCAGCATCACTCTTCCCCGCTGGCACCTTTGCTGTGGCAGCAAAAGCTGGACGTTTCTCTTTTTTGCTCCAGAGAGCGCCGAAAGTGAAAAAAGGTGCTTTTGCGGATAGAGTGCTCAGGAAAGCAGAGAGGGCGAAATTGTCTGGGGCATTTAAAGGGGTTCCAGGAGGCAGTGAGGACCAGCATCACTTTTCCCCGCTGGCACCTTTGCTGTGGCAGCAAAAGCTGGACATTTGTCTCTTTTGCTCCAGACACGCCGAAAGTGAAAAAAGGTGCTTTTGCGGATAGAGTCCGCAGGAAAGCAGAGAGAGCCAAATTGTCTGGGGCATTTGAAGGGGTTCCAGGAGGCAGTGAGGACCAGCATCACTTTTCCCCGCTGGCACTTTAGCTGTGGCAGCAAAATCTGGACGTTTGTCTTTTTTGCTCCAGACAACGCCGAAAGTGAAAAAAGGTGCTTTTGAGTATAGAGTGCTCAGGAAAGCAGAGAGGGCCAAATTGTCTGGGGCATTTGAAGGGGTTCCAGGAGGCAGTGAGGACCAGCATGACTTTTCCCCGCTGGCACTTTAGCTGTGGCAGCAAAATCTGGACGTTTGTCTTTTTTGCTCCAGAGAGCGCCAAAAGTGAAAAAAGGTGCTTTTGCGGATGGAGTCCTCAGGAAAGCAGAGAGGGCCAAATTGTCTGGGGCATTTAAAGGGGTTCCAGGAGGCAGTGAGGGCCAGCATCACTTTTCCCCGCTGGCACCTTTGCTGTGGCAGCAAAAGCTGGACGTTTGTCTTTTTTGCTCCAGACAGCGCCGAAAGTGAAAAAAGGTGCTTTTGCGGATAGAGTGCTCAGGAAAGCAGAGAGGGCCAAATTGTCTGGGGCATTTGAAGGGGTTCCAGGAGGCAGTGAGGACCAGCATCACTTTTCCCCGCTGGCACTTTAGCTGTGGCAGCAAAAGCTGGACGTTTGTCTTTTTTGCTCCAGACAGCGCCGAAAGTGAAAAAAGGTGCTTTTGAGGATAGAGTCCTCAGGAAAGCAGAGAGGGCCAAATTGTCTGGGGCATTTGAAGGAGTTCCAGGAGGCAGTGAGGACCAGCATCACTTTTCCCCGCTGGCACTTTAGCTGTGGCAGCAAAATCTGGACGTTTGTCTTTTTTGCTCCAGACAGCGCCGAAAGTGAAAAAAGGTGCTTTTGAGGATAGAGTGCTCAGGAAAGCAGAGAGGGCCAAATTGTCTGGGGCATTTGAAGGGGTTCCAGGGGCAGTGAGGACCAGCATCACTTTTCCCCGCTGGCACTTTAGCTGTGGCAGCAAAATCTGGACGTTTGTCTTTTTTGCTCCAGAGAGCGCCGAAAGTGAAAAAAGGTGCTTTTGAGGATAGAGTCCTCAGGAAAGCAGAGAGGGCCAAATTGTATGGGGCATTTAAAGGGGTTCCAGGAGGCAGTGAGGACCAGCATCACTTTTCCCCGCTGGCACCTTTGCTGTGGCAGCAAAAGCTGGACGTTTGTCTTTTTTGCTCCAGAGAGCGCCGAAAGTGAAAAAAGGTTCTTTTGCGGATGGAGTCCTCAGGAAAGCAGAGAGGGCCAAATTGTCTGGGGCATTTGAAGGGGTTCCAGGAGGCAGTGAGGACCAGCATCACTTTTCCCCGCTGGCACCTTTGCTGTGGCAGCAAAAGCTGGACGTTTGTCTTTTTTGCTCCAGACACGCCGAAAGTGAAAAAAGGTGCTTTTGCGGATGGAGTCCTCAGGAAAGCAGAGAGGGCCAAATTGTCTGGGGCATTTGAAGGGGTTCCAGGAGGCAGTGAGGACCAGCATCACTTTTCCCCGCTGGCACCTTTGCTGTGGCAGCAAAAGCTGGACGTTTGTCTTTTTTGCTCCAGACACGCCGAAAGTGAAAAAAGGTGCTTTTGCGGATAGAGTGCTCAGGAAAGCAGAGAGGGCGAAATTGTCTAGGGCATTTGAAGGGGTTCCAGGAGGCAGTGAGGACCAGCATCACTTTTCCCCGCTGGCACCTTTGCTGTGGCAGCAAAAGCTGGACGTTTGTCTTTTTTGCTCCAGACACGCCGAAAGTGAAAAAAGGTGCTTTTGCGGATAGAGTCCGCAGGAAAGCAGAGAGGGCCAAATTGTCTGGGGCATTTGAAGGGGTTCCAGGAGGCAGTGAGGACCAGCATCACTTTTCCCCGCTGGCACTTTAGCTGTGGCAGGAAAATCTGGACGTTTGTCTTTTTTGCTCCAGACAGCGCCGAAAGTGAAAAAAGGTGCTTTTGCGGATAGAGTGCTCAGGAAAGCAGAGAGGGCGAAATTGTCTGGGGCATTTAAAGGGGTTCCAGGAGGCAGTGAGGACCAGCATCACTTTTCCCCGCTGGCACCTTTGCTGTGGCAGCAAAATCTGGACGTTTGTCTTTTTTGCTCCAGAGAGCGCCGAAAGTGAAAAAAGGTGCTTTTGAGGATAGAGTGCTCAGGAAAGCAGAGAGGGCCAAATTGTATGGGGCATTTAAAGCGGTTCCAGGAGGCAGTGAGGACCAGCATAACTTTTCCCCGCTGGCACCTTTGCTGTGGCAGCAAAAGCTGGACGTTTGTCTTTTTTGCTCCAGAGAGCGCCAAAAGTGAAAAAAGGTGCTTTTGCGGATGGAGTCCTCAGGAAAGCAGAGAGGGCCAAATTGTCTGGGGCATTTGAAGGGGTTCCAGGAGGCAGTGAGGACCAGCATCACTTTTCCCCGCTGGCACTTTAGCTGTGGCAGCAAAATCTGGACGTTTGTCTTTTTTGCTCCAGAGAGCGCCGAAAGTGAAAAAAGGTGCTTTTGAGGATAGAGTCCTCAGGAAAGCAGAGAGGGCCAAATTGTCTGGGGCATTTGAAGGGGTTCCAGGAGGCAGTGAGAACCAGCATCACTTTTCCCCGCTGGCACCTTTGCTGTGGCAGCAAAAGCTGGACGTTTCTCTTTTTTGCTCCAGAGAGCGCCGAAAGTGAAAAAAGGTGCTTTTGAGGATAGAGTGCTCAGGAAAGCAGAGAGGGCGAAATTGTCTGGGGCATTTAAAGGGGTTCCAGGAGGCAGTGAGGACCAGCATCATTTTTCCCCGCTGGCACCTTTGCTGTGGCAGCAAAAGCTGGACATTTGTCTTTTTTGCTCCAGACACGCCGAAAGTGAAAAAAGGTGCTTTTGAGGATACAGTCCGCAGGAAAGCAGAGAGGGCCAAATTGTCTGGGGCATTTGAAGGGGTTCCAGGAGGCAGTGAGGACCAGCATCACTTTTCCCCGCTGGCACTTTAGCTGTGGCAGCAAAATCTGGACGTTTGTCTTTTTTGCTCCAGACAGCGCCGAAAGTGAAAAAAGGTGCTTTTGAGGATAGAGTGCTCAGGAAAGCAGAGAGGGCGAAATTGTCTGGGGCATTTGAAGGGGTTCCAGGAGGCAGTGAGGACCAGCATCACTTTTCCCCGCTGGCACTTTAGCTGTGGCAGCAAAATCTGGACGTTTGTCTTTTTTGCTCCAGAGAGCGCCGAAAGTGAAAAAAGGTGCTTTTGAGGATAGAGTCCTCAGGAAAGCAGAGAGGGCCAAATTGTATGGGGCATTTAAAGGGGTTCCAGGAGGCAGTGAGGACCAGCATCACTTTTCCCCGCTGGCACCTTTGCTGTGGCAGCAAAAGCTGGACGTTTGTCTTTTTTGCTCCAGAGAGCGCCAAAAGTGAAAAAAGGTGCTTTTGCGGATGGAGTCCTCAGGAAAGCAGAGAGAGCCAAATTGTCTGGGGCATTTGAAGGGGTTCCAGGAGGCAGTGAGGACCAGCATCACTTTTCCCCGCTGGCACCTTTGCTGTGGCAGCAAAAGCTGGACGTTTGTCTTTTTTGCTCCAGAGAGCGCCGAAAGTGAAAAAAGGTGCTTTTGCGGATGGAGTCCTCAGGAAAGCAGAGAGGGCCAAATTGTCTGGGGCATTTGAAGGGGTTCCAGGAGGCAGTGAGGACCAGCATGACTTTTCCCCGCTGGCACTTTAGCTGTGGCAGCAAAATCTGGACGTTTGTCTTTTTTGCTCCAGAGAGCGCCGAAAGTGAAAAAAGGTGCTTTTGAGGATAGAGTCCTCAGGAAAGCAGAGAGGGCCAAATTGTCTGGGGCATTTAAAGGGGTTCCAGGAGGCAGTGAGGACCAGCATCACTTTTCCCCGCTGGCACCTTTGCTGTGGCAGCAAAAGCTGGACGTTTGTCTTTTTTGCTCCAGAGAGCGCCAAAAGTGAAAAAAGGTGCTTTTGCGGATGGAGTCCTCAGGAAAGCAGAGAGGGCCAAATTGTCTGGCGCATTTGAAGGGGTTCCAGGAGGCAGTGAGGACCAGCATCACTTTTCCCCGCTGGCACCTTTGCTGTGGCAGCAAAAGCTGAACGTTTGTCTTTTTTGCTCCAGACACGCCGAAAGTGAAAAAAGGTGCTTTTGCGGATGGAGTCCTCAGGAAAGCAGAGAGGGCCAAATTGTATGGGGCATTTGAAGGGGTTCCAGGAGGCAGTGAGGACCAGCATCACTTTTCCCCGCTGGCACCTTTGCTGTGGCAGCAAAAGCTGGACGTTTGTCTTTTTTGCTCCAGACAGCGCCGAAAGTGAAAAAAGGTGCTTTTGAGGATAGAGTGCGCAGGAAAGCAGAGAGAGCCAAATTGTCTGGGGCATTTGAAGGGGTTCCAGGAGGCAGTGAGGACCAGCATCACTTTTCCCCGCTGGCACCTTTGCTGTGGCAGCAAAAGCTGGACGTTTGTCTTTTTTGCTCCAGAGAGCGCCGAAAGTGAAAAAAGGTGCTTTTGAGGATAGAGTCCTCAGGAAAGCAGAGAGGGCCAAATTGTCTGGGGCATTTGAAGGGGTTCCAGGAGGCAGTGAGGACCAGCATCACTTTTCCCCGCTGGCACTTTAGCTGTGGCAGCAAAATCTGGACGTTTGTCTTTTTTGCTCCAGAGAGCGCTGAAAGTGAAAAAAGGTGCTTTTGAGGATAGAGTCCTCAGGAAAGCAGAGAGGGCCAAATTGTATGGGGCATTTGAAGGGGTTCCAGGAGGCAGTGAGGACCAGCATCACTTTTCCCCGCTGGCACCTTTGCTGTGTCAGCAAAAGCTGGACGTTTGTCTTTTTTGCTCCAGAGAGCGCCAAAAGTGAAAAAAGGTGCTTTTGCGGATGGAGTCCTCAGGAAAGCAGAGAGGGCCAAATTGTCTGGGGCATTTGAAGGGGTTCCAGGAGGCAGTGAGAACCAGCATCACTTTTCCCCGCTGGCACCTTTGCTGTGGCAGCAAAAGCTGGACGTTTGTCTTTTTTGCTCCAGAGAGCGCCGAAAGTGAAAAAAGGTGCTTTTGAGGATAGAGTCCGCAGGAAAGCAGAGAGGGCCAAATTGTCTGGGGCATTTGAAGGGGTTCCAGGAGGCAGTGAGGACCAGCATCACTTTTCCCCGCTGGCACTTTAGCTGTGGCAGCAAAAGCTGGACGTTTGTCTTTTTTGCTCCAGACGCCGAAAGTGAAAAAAGGTGCTTTTGAGGATAGAATCCTCAGGAAAGCAGAGAGGGCCAAATTGTCTGGGGCATTTGAAGGGGTTCCAGGAGACAGTGAGGACCAGCATCACTTTTCCCCGCTGGCACTTTAGCTGTGGCAGCAAAAGCTGGACGTTTGTCTTTTTTGCTCCAGACAGCGCCGAAAGTGAAAAAAGGTGCTTTTGCGGATAGAGTCCTCAGGAAAGCAGAGAGGGCCAAATTGTCTGGGGCATTTGAAGGGGTTCCAGGAGGCAGTGAGGACCAGCATAACTTTTCCCCGCTGGCACCTTTGCTGCGGCAGCAAAAGCTGGACGTTTGTCTTTTTTGCTCCAGATAGCGCCAAAAGTGAAAAAAGGTGCTTTTGCGGATGGAGTCCTCAGGAAAGCAGAGAGGGCCAAATTGTCTGGGGCATTTGAAGGGGTTCCAGGAGGCAGTGAGGACCAGCATCACTTTTCCCCGCTGGCACCTTTGCTGTGGCAGCAAAAGCTTGACGTTTGTCTTTTTTGCTCCAGACAGCGCCGAAAGTGAAAAAAGGTGCTTTTGAGGATAGAGTCCTCAGGAAAGCAGAGAGGGCCAAATTGTCTGGGGCATTTGAAGGAGTTCCAGGAGGCAGTGAGGACCAGCATGACTTTTCCCCGCTGGCACTTTAGCTGTGGCAGCAAAATCTGGACGTTTGTCTTTTTTGCTCCAGAGAGCGCCGAAAGTGAAAAAAGGTGCTTTTGCGGATAGAGTCCTCAGGAAAGCAGAGAGGGCCAAATTGTCTGGGGCATTTGAAGGGGTTCCAGGAGGCAGTGAGGACCAGCATCACTTTTCCCCGCTGGCACCTTTGCTGTGGCAGCAAAAGCTGGACATTTGTCTTTTTTGCTCCAGACACGCCGAAAGTGAAAAAAGGTGCTTTTGAGGATACAGTCCGCAGGAAAGCAGAGAGAGCCAAATTGTCTGGGGCATTTGAAGGGGTTCCAGGAGGCAGTGAGGACCAGCATCACTTTTCCCCGCTGGCACCTTTGCTGTGGCAGCAAAAGCTGGACGTTTGTCTTTTTTGCTCCAGACAGCGCCGAAAGTGAAAAAAGGTGCTTTTGAGGATAGAGTCCTCAGGAAAGCAGAGAGGGCCAAATTGTCTGGGGCATTTGAAGGGGTTCCAGGAGGCAGTGAGGACCAGCATCACTTTTCCCCGCTGGCACTTTAGCTGTGGCAGCAAAATCTGGACGTTTGTCTTTTTTGCTCCAGACGCCGAAAGTGAAAAAAGGTGCTTTTGAGGATAGAGTCCTCAGGAAAGCAGAGAGGGCCAAATTGTCTGGGGCATTTGAAGGGGTTCCAGGAGGCAGTGAGGGCCAGCATCACTTTTCCCCGCTGGCACTTTAGCTGTGGCAGCAAAATCTGGACGTTTGTCTTTTTTGCTCCAGATAGCGCCGAAAGTGAAAAAAGGTGCTTTTGAGGATAGAGTCCTCAACAAAGCAGAGAGGGCCAAATTGTCTGGGGCATTTGAAGGAGTTCCAGGAGGCAGTGAGGACCAGCATGACTTTTCCCCGCTGGCACTTTAGCTGTGGCAGCAAAAGCTGGACATTTGTCTTTTTTGCTCCAGACAGCGCCGAAAGTGAAAAAGGTGCTTTTGCGGATAGAGTCCTCAGGAAAGCAGAGAGGGCCAAATTGTCTGGGGCATTTGAAGGGGTTCCAGGAGGCAGTGAGAACCAGCATCACTTTTCCCCGCTGGCACCTTTGCTGTGGCAGCAAAAGCTGACGTTTCTCTTTTTTGCTCCAGAGAGCGCCGAAAGTGAAAAAAGGTGCTTTTGCGGATAGTGTGCTCAGGAAAGCAGAGAGGGCGAAAAATTGTCTGGGGCATTTAAAGGGGTTCCAGGAGGCAGTGAGGACCAGCATCACTTTTCCCCGCTGGCACTTTAGCTGTGGCAGCAAAATCTGGACGTTTGTCTTTTTTGCTCCAGAGAGCGCCGAAAGTGAAAAAAGGTGCTTTTGAGGATAGAGTCCTCAGGAAAGCAGAGAGGGCCAAATTGTATGGGGCATTTAAAGGGGTTCCAGGAGGCAGTGAGGGCCAGCATCACTTTTCCCCGCTGGCACCTTTGCTGTGGCAGCAAAAGCTGGACGTTTGTCTTTTTTGCTCCAGAGAGCGCCAAAAGTGAAAAAAGGTGCTTTTGCGGATGGAGTCCTCAGGAAAGCAGAGAGGGCCAAATTGTCTGGGGCATTTGAAGGGGTTCCAGGAGGCAGTGAGGACCAGCATCACTTTTCCCCGCTGGCACCTTTGCTGTGGCAGCAAAAGCTGGACGTTTGTCTTTTTTGCTCCAGACAGCGCCGAAAGTGAAAAAAGGTGCTTTTGCGGATAGAGTGCTCAGGAAAGCAGAGAGGGCCAAATTGTCTGGGGCATTTGAAGGGGTTCCAGGAGGCAGTGAGGACCAGCATCACTTTTCCCCGCTGGCACTTTAGCTGTGGCAGCAAAAGCTGGACGTTTGTCTTTTTTGCTCCAGAGAGCGCCGAAAGTGAAAAAAGGTGCTTTTGCGGATAGAGTCCGCAGGAAAGCAGAGAAGGCCAAATTGTATGGGGCATTTAAAGCGGTTCCAGGAGGCAGTGAGGACCAGCATAACTTTTCCCCGCTGGCACCTTTGCAGTGGCAGCAAAAGCTGGACGTTTGTCTTTTTTGCTCCAGAGAGCGCCAAAAGTGAAAAAAGGTGATTTGCGGATGGAGTCCTCAGGAAAGCAGAGAGGGCCAAATTGTCTGGGGCATTTGAAGGGGTTCCAGGAGGCAGTGAGGACCAGCATGACTTTTCCCCGCTGGCACCTTTGCTGTGGCAGCAAAAGCTTGACGTTTGTCTTTTTTGCTCCAGACAGCGCCGAAAGTGAAAAAAGGTGCTTTTGAGGATAGAGTCCTCAGGAAAGCAGAGAGGGCCAAATTGTCTGGGGCATTTGAAGGAGTTCCAGGAGGCAGTGAGGACCAGCATGACTTTTCCCCGCTGGCACTTTAGCTGTGGCAGCAAAAGCTGGACGTTTGTCTTTTTTGCTCCAGACAGCGCCGAAAGTGAAAAAAGGTGCTTTTGCGGATAGAGTCCTCAGGAAAGCAGAGAGGGCCAAATTGTCTGGGGCATTTGAAGGGGATCCAGGAGGCAGTGAGAACCAGCATCACTTTTCCCCGCTGGCACCTTTGCTGTGGCAGCAAAATCTGGACGTTTGTCTTTTTTGCTCCAGACAGCGCCGAAAGTGAAAAAAGGTGCTTTTGCGGATAGAGTCCTCAGGAAAGCAGAGAGGGCGAAATTGTCTGGGGCATTTGAAGGGGTTCCAGGAGGCAGTGAGGACCAGCATCACTTTTCCCCGCTGGCACCTTTGCTGTGGCAGCAAAAGCTGGACGTTTGTCTTTTTTGCTCCAGAGAGCGCCGAAAGTGAAAAAAGGTGCTTTTGAGGATAGAGTCCTCAGGAAAGCAGAGAGGGCCAAATTGTCTGGGGCATTTGAAGGGGTTCCAGGAGGCAGTGAGGGCCAGCATCACTTTTCCCCGCTGGCACTTTAGCTGTGGCAGCAAAATCTGGACGTTTGTCTTTTTTGCTCCAGATAGCGCCGAAAGTGAAAAAAGGTGCTTTTGAGGATAGAGTCCTCAGGAAAGCAGAGAGGGCCAAATTGTCTGGGGCATTTGAAGGGGTTCCAGGAGGCAGTGAGGACCAGCATCACTTTTCCCCGCTGGCACCTTTGCTGTGGCAGCAAAAGCTGGACGTTTGTCTTTTTTGCTCCAGAGAGCGCCAAAAGTGAAAAAAGGTGCTTTTGCGGATAGAGTCCGCAGGAAAGCAGAGAGGGCCAAATTGTCTGGGGCATTTGAAGGGGTTCCAGGAGGCAGTGAGGACCAGCATCACTTTTCCCCGCTGGCACCTTTGCTGTGGCAGCAAAAGCTGGACGTTTGTCTTTTTTGCTCCAGAGAGCGCCGAAAGTGAAAAAAGGTGCTTTTGCGGATAGAATGCTCAGGAAAGCAGAGAGGGCGAAATTGTCTGGGGCATTTGAAGGGGTTCCAGGAGGCAGTGAGGACCAGCATAACTTTTCCCCGCTGGCACCTTTGCTGTGGCAGCAAAAGCTGGACATTTGTCTTTTTTGCTCCAGACAGCGCCGAAAGTGAAAAAAGGTGCTTTTGAGGATAGAGTCCGCAGGAAAGCAGAGAGAGCCAAATTGTCTGGGGCATTTGAAGGGGTTCCAGGAGGCAGTGAGGACCAGCATCACTTTTCCCCGCTGGCACTTTAGCTGTGGCAGCAAAATCTGGACGTTTGTCTTTTTTGCTCCAGACACGCCGAAAGTGAAAAAAGGTGCTTTTGAGGATAGAGTCCTCAGGAAAGCAGAGAGGGCCAAATTGTCTGGGGCATTTGAAGGAGTTCCAGGAGGCAGTGAGGACCAGCATCACTTTTCCCCGCTGGCACTTTAGCTGTGGCAGCAAAATCTGGACATTTGTCTTTTTTGCTCCAGAGAGCGCCGAAAGTGAAAAAAGGTGCTTTTGAGGATAGAGTGCTCAGGAAAGCAGAGAGGGCCAAATTGTCTGGGGCATTTGAAGGGGTTCCAGGAGGCAGTGAGGACCAGCATGACTTTTCCCCGCTGGCACCTTTGCTGTGGCAGCAAAAGCTTGACGTTTGTCTTTTTTGCTCCAGACAGCGCCGAAAGTGAAAAAAGGTGCTTTTGAGGATAGAGTCCTCAGGAAAGCAGAGAGGGCCAAATTGTCTGGGGCATTTGAAGGGGTTCCAGGAGGCAGTGAGAACCAGCATCACTTTTCCCCGCTGGCACCTTTGCTGTGGCAGCAAAAGCTGGACGTTTGTCTTTTTTGCTCCAGAGAGCGCCGAAAGTGAAAAAAGGTGCTTTTGCGGATAGAGTGCTCAGGAAAGCAGAGAGGGCGAAATTGTCTGGGGCATTTGAAGGGGTTCCAGGAGGCAGTGAGGACCAGCATCACTTTTCCCCGCTGGCACCTTTGCTGTGGCAGCAAAAGCTGGACATTTGTCTTTTTTGCTCCAGACACGCCGAAAGTGAAAAAAGGTGCTTTTGCGGATAGAGTCCGTAGGAAAGCAGAGAGAGCCAAATTGTCTGGGGCATTTGAAGGGGTTCCAGGAGGCAGTGAGGACCAGCATCACTTTTCCCCGCTGGCACTTTAGCTGTGGCAGCAAAATCTGGACGTTTGTCTTTTTTGCTCCAGAGAGCGCCGAAAGTGAAAAAAGGTGCTTTTGAGGATAGAGTGCTCAGGAAAGCAGAGAGGGCCAAATTGTCTGGGGCATTTGAAGGGGTTCCAGGAGGCAGTGAGGACCAGCATCACTTTTCCCCGCTGGCACTTTAGCTGTGGCAGCAAAATCTGGACGTTTGTCTTTTTTGCTCCAGAGAGCGCCGAAAGTGAAAAAAGGTGCTTTTGAGGATAGAGTCCTCAGGAAAGCAGAGAGGGCCAAATTGTATGGGGCATTTAAAGGGGTTCCAGGAGGCAGTGAGGGCCAGCATCACTTTTCCCCGCTGGCACCTTTGCTGTGGCAGCAAAAGCTGGACGTTTGTCTTTTTTGCTCCAGAGAGCGCCAAAAGTGAAAAAAGGTGCTTTTGCGGATGGAGTCCTCAGGAAAGCAGAGAGGGCCAAATTGTCTGGGGCATTTGAAGGGGTTCCAGGAGGCAGTGAGGACCAGCATCACTTTTCCCCGCTGGCACCTTTGCTGTGGCAGCAAAAGCTGGACGTTTGTCTTTTTTGCTCCAGACAGCGCCGAAAGTGAAAAAAGGTGCTTTTGCGGATAGAGTGCTCAGGAAAGCAGAGAGAGCCAAATTGTCTGGGGCATTTGAAGGGGTTCCAGGAGGCAGTGAGGACCAGCATCACTTTTCCCCGCTGGCACTTTAGCTGTGGCAGCAAAAGCTGGACGTTTGTCTTTTTTGCTCCAGAGAGCGCCGAAAGTGAAAAAAGGTGCTTTTGCGGATAGAGTCCGCAGGAAAGCAGAGAAGGCCAAATTGTATGGGGCATTTAAAGCGGTTCCAGGAGGCAGTGAGGACCAGCATAACTTTTCCCCGCTGGCACCTTTGCAGTGGCAGCAAAAGCTGGACGTTTGTCTTTTTTGCTCCAGAGAGCGCCAAAAGTGAAAAAAGGTGCTTTTGCGGATGGAGTCCTCAGGAAAGCAGAGAGGGCCAAATTGTCTGGGGCATTTGAAGGGGTTCCAGGAGGCAGTGAGGACCAGCATGACTTTTCCCCGCTGGCACCTTTGCTGTGGCAGCAAAAGCTTGACGTTTGTCTTTTTTGCTCCAGACAGCGCCGAAAGTGAAAAAAGGTGCTTTTGAGGATAGAGTCCTCAGGAAAGCAGAGAGGGCCAAATTGTCTGGGGCATTTGAAGGAGTTCCAGGAGGCAGTGAGGACCAGCATGACTTTTCCCCGCTGGCACTTTAGCTGTGGCAGCAAAAGCTGGACGTTTGTCTTTTTTGCTCCAGACAGCGCCGAAAGTGAAAAAAGGTGCTTTTGCGGATAGAGTCCTCAGGAAAGCAGAGAGGGCCAAATTGTCTGGGGCATTTGAAGGGGATCCAGGAGGCAGTGAGAACCAGCATCACTTTTCCCCGCTGGCACCTTTGCTGTGGCAGCAAAAGCTGGACGTTTGTCTTTTTTGCTCCAGACAGCGCTGAAAGTGAAAAAAGGTGCTTTTGCGGATAGAGTCCTCAGGAAAGCAGAGAGGGCGAAATTGTCTGGGGCATTTGAAGGGGTTCCAGGAGGCAGTGAGGACCAGCATCACTTTTCCCCGCTGGCACCTTTGCTGTGGCAGCAAAAGCTGGACGTTTGTCTTTTTTGCTCCAGAGAGCGCCGAAAGTGAAAAAAGGTGCTTTTGAGGATAGAGTCCTCAGGAAAGCAGAGAGGGCCAAATTGTCTGGGGCATTTGAAGGGGTTCCAGGAGGCAGTGAGGGCCAGCATCACTTTTCCCCGCTGGCACTTTAGCTGTGGCAGCAAAAGCTGGACGTTTGTCTTTTTTGCTCCAGAGAGCGCCGAAAGTGAAAAAAGGTGCTTTTGAGGATAGAGTCCTCAGGAAAGCAGAGAGGGCCAAATTGTCTGGGGCATTTGAAGGGGTTCCAGGAGGCAGTGAGGACCAGCATCACTTTTCCCCGCTGGCACCTTTGCTGTGGCAGCAAAAGCTGGACGTTTGTCTTTTTTGCTCCAGAGAGCGCCAAAAGTGAAAAAAGGTGCTTTTGCGGATAGAGTCCGCAGGAAAGCAGAGAGGGCCAAATTGTCTGGGGCATTTGAAGGGGTTCCAGGAGGCAGTGAGGACCAGCATCACTTTTCCCCGCTGGCACCTTTGCTGTGGCAGCAAAAGCTGGACGTTTGTCTTTTTTGCTCCAGAGAGCGCCGAAAGTGAAAAAAGGTGCTTTTGCGGATAGAGTGCTCAGGAAAGCAGAGAGGGCGAAATTGTCTGGGGCATTTGAAGGGGTTCCAGGAGGCAGTGAGGACCAGCATAACTTTTCCCCGCTGGCACCTTTGCTGTGGCAGCAAAAGCTGGACATTTGTCTTTTTTGCTCCAGACAGCGCCGAAAGTGAAAAAAGGTGCTTTTGAGGATAGAGTCCGCAGGAAAGCAGAGAGAGCCAAATTGTCTGGGGCATTTGAAGGGGTTCCAGGAGGCAGTGAGGACCAGCATCACTTTTCCCCCGCTGGCACTTTAGCTGTGGCAGCAAAATCTGGACGTTTGTCTTTTTTGCTCCAGACACGCCGAAAGTGAAAAAAGGTGCTTTTGAGGATAGAGTCCTCAGGAAAGCAGAGAGGGCCAAATTGTCTGGGGCATTTGAAGGAGTTCCAGGAGGCAGTGAGGACCAGCATCACTTTTCCCCGCTGGCACTTTAGCTGTGGCAGCAAAATCTGGACGTTTCTCTTTTTTGCTCCAGAGAGCGCCGAAAGTGAAAAAAGGTGCTTTTGAGGATAGAGTGCTCAGGAAAGCAGAGAGGGCCAAATTGTCTGGGGCATTTGAAGGGGTTCCAGGAGGCAGTGAGGACCAGCATGACTTTTCCCCGCTGGCACCTTTGCTGTGGCAGCAAAAGCTTGACGTTTGTCTTTTTTGCTCCAGACAGCGCCGAAAGTGAAAAAAGGTGCTTTTGAGGATAGAGTCCTCAGGAAAGCAGAGAGGGCCAAATTGTCTGGGGCATTTGAAGGAGTTCCAGGAGGCAGTGAGGACCAGCATGACTTTTCCCCGCTGGCACTTTAGCTGTGGCAGCAAAAGCTGGACGTTTGTCTTTTTTGCTCCAGAGAGCGCCGAAAGTGAAAAAAGGTGCTTTTGCGGATAGAGTCCTCAGGAAAGCAGAGAGGGCGAAATTGTCTGGGGCATTTGAAGGGGTTCCAGGAGGCAGTGAGGACCAGCATCACTTTTCCCCGCTGGCACCTTTGCTGTGGCAGCAAAAGCTGGACATTTGTCTTTTTTGCTCCAGACACGCCGAAAGTGAAAAAAGGTGCTTTTGAGGATACAGCCCGCAGGAAAGCAGAGAGAGAGCCAAATTGTCTGGGGCATTTGAAGGGGTTCCAGGAGGCAGTGAGGACCAGCATCACTTTTCCCCGCTGGCACCTTTGCTGTGGCAGCAAAAGCTGGACGTTTGTCTTTTTTGCTCCAGAGAGCGCCGAAAGTGAAAAAAGGTGCTTTTGAGGATAGAGTCCTCAGGAAAGCAGAGAGGGCCAAATTGTCTGGGGCATTTGAAGGGGTTCCAGGAGGCAGTGAGGACCAGCATCACTTTTCCCCGCTGGCACTTTAGCTGTGGCAGCAAAATCTGGACGTTTGTCTTTTTTGCTCCAGAGAGCGCCGAAAGTGAAAAAAGGTGCTTTTGAGGATAGAGTCCTCAGGAAAGCAGAGAGGGCCAAATTGTCTGGGGCATTTGAAGGGGTTCCAGGAGGCAGTGAGGGCCAGCATCACTTTTCCCCGCTGGCACCTTTGCTGTGGCAGCAAAAGCTGGACGTTTGTCTTTTTTGCTCCAGAGAGCGCCGAAAGTGAAAAAAGGTGCTTTTGCGGATGGAGTCCTCAGGAAAGCAGAGAGGGCCAAATTGTCTGGGGCATTTGAAGGGGTTCCAGGAGGCAGTGAGGACCAGCATCACTTTTCCCCGCTGGCACCTTTGCTGTGGCAGCAAAAGCTGGACGTTTGTCTTTTTGCTCCAGACAGCGCCGAAAGTGAAAAAAGGTGCTTTTGCGGATAGAGTGCTCAGGAAAGCAGAGAGGGCCAAATTGTCTGGGGCATTTGAAGGGGTTCCAGGAGGCAGTGAGGACCAGCATCACTTTTCCCCGCTGGCACTTTAGCTGTGGCAGCAAAAGCTGGACGTTTGTCTTTTTTGCTCCAGAGAGCGCCGAAAGTGAAAAAAGGTGCTTTTGCGGATAGAGTCCGCAGGAAAGCAGAGAAGGCCAAATTGTATGGGGCATTTAAAGGGGTTCCAGGAGGCAGTGAGGGCCAGCATCACTTTTCCCCGCTGGCACCTTTGCAGTGGCAGCAAAAGCTGGACGTTTGTCTTTTTTGCTCCAGAGAGCGCCAAAAGTGAAAAAAGGTGCTTTTGCGGATGGAGTCCTCAGGAAAGCAGAGAGGGCCAAATTGTCTGGGGCATTTGAAGGGGTTCCAGGAGGCAGTGAGGACCAGCATGACTTTTCCCCGCTGGCACCTTTGCTGTGGCAGCAAAAGCTTGACGTTTGTCTTTTTTGCTCCAGAGAGCGCCGAAAGTGAAAAAAGGTGCTTTTGAGGATAGAGTCCTCAGGAAAGCAGAGAGGGCCAAATTGTCTGGGGCATTTGAAGGAGTTCCAGGAGGCAGTGAGGACCAGCATGACTTTTCCCCGCTGGCACTTTAGCTGTGGCAGCAAAAGCTGGACGTTTGTCTTTTTTGCTCCAGACAGCGCCGAAAGTGAAAAAAGGTGCTTTTGCGGATAGAGTCCTCAGGAAAGCAGAGAGGGCCAAATTGTCTGGGGCATTTGAAGGGGATCCAGGAGGCAGTGAGAACCAGCATCACTTTTCCCCGCTGGCACCTTTGCTGTGGCAGCAAAAGCTGGACGTTTGTCTTTTTTGCTCCAGACAGCGCCGAAAGTGAAAAAAGGTGCTTTTGCGGATAGAGTCCTCAGGAAAGCAGAGAGGGCGAAATTGTCTGGGGCATTTGAAGGGGTTCCAGGAGGCAGTGAGGACCAGCATCACTTTTCCCCGCTGGCACCTTTGCTGTGGCAGCAAAAGCTGGACGTTTGTCTTTTTTGCTCCAGAGAGCGCCGAAAGTGAAAAAAGGTGCTTTGGAGGATAGAGTCCTCAGGAAAGCAGAGAGGGCCAAATTGTCTGGGGCATTTGAAGGGGTTCCAGGAGGCAGTGAGGGCCAGCATCACTTTTCCCCGCTGGCACTTTAGCTGTGGCAGCAAAATCTGGACGTTTGTCTTTTTTGCTCCAGAGAGCGCCGAAAGTGAAAAAAGGTGCTTTTGAGGATAGAGTCCTCAGGAAAGCAGAGAGGGCCAAATTGTCTGGGGCATTTGAAGGGGTTCCAGGAGGCAGTGAGGACCAGCATCACTTTTCCCCGCTGGCACCTTTGCTGTGGCAGCAAAAGCTGGACGTTTGTCTTTTTTGCTCCAGAGAGCGCCAAAAGTGAAAAAAGGTGCTTTTGCGGATAGAGTCCGCAGGAAAGCAGAGAGGGCCAAATTGTCTGGGGCATTTGAAGGGGTTCCAGGAGGCAGTGAGGACCAGCATCACTTTTCCCCGCTGGCACCTTTGCTGTGGCAGCAAAAGCTGGACGTTTCTCTTTTTTGCTCCAGAGAGCGCCGAAAGTGAAAAAAGGTGCTTTTGCGGATAGAGTGCTCAGGAAAGCAGAGAGGGCGAAATTGTCTGGGGCATTTGAAGGGGTTCCAGGAGGCAGTGAGGACCAGCATAACTTTTCCCCGCTGGCACCTTTGCTGTGGCAGCAAAAGCTGGACATTTGTCTTTTTTGCTCCAGAGAGCGCCGAAAGTGAAAAAAGGTGCTTTTGAGGATAGAGTCCGCAGGAAAGCAGAGAGAGCCAAATTGTCTGGGGCATTTGAAGGGGTTCCAGGAGGCAGTGAGGACCAGCATCACTTTTCCCCGCTGGCACTTTAGCTGTGGCAGCAAAATCTGGACGTTTGTCTTTTTTGCTCCAGACAGCGCCGAAAGTGAAAAAAGGTGCTTTTGAGGATAGAGTCCTCAGGAAAGCAGAGAGGGCCAAATTGTCTGGGGCATTTGAAGGAGTTCCAGGAGGCAGTGAGGACCAGCATCACTTTTCCCCGCTGGCACTTTAGCTGTGGCAGCAAAATCTGGACGTTTGTCTTTTTTGCTCCAGAGAGCGCCGAAAGTGAAAAAAGGTGCTTTTGAGGATAGAGTGCTCAGGAAAGCAGAGAGGGCCAAATTGTCTGGGGCATTTGAAGGGGTTCCAGGAGGCAGTGAGGACCAGCATGACTTTTCCCCGCTGGCACCTTTGCTGTGGCAGCAAAAGCTTGACGTTTGTCTTTTTTGCTCCAGACAGCGCCGAAAGTGAAAAAAGGTGCTTTTGAGGATAGAGTCCTCAGGAAAGCAGAGAGGGCCAAATTGTCTGGGGCATTTGAAGGAGTTCCAGGAGGCAGTGAGGACCAGCATGACTTTTCCCCGCTGGCACTTTAGCTGTGGCAGCAAAAGCTGGACGTTTGTCTTTTTTGCTCCAGAGAGCGCCGAAAGTGAAAAAAGGTGCTTTTGCGGATAGAGTCCTCAGGAAAGCAGAGAGGGCGAAATTGTCTGGGGCATTTGAAGGGGTTCCAGGAGGCAGTGAGGACCAGCATCACTTTTCCCCGCTGGCACCTTTGCTGTGGCAGCAAAAGCTGGACATTTGTCTTTTTTGCTCCAGACACGCCGAAAGTGAAAAAAGGTGCTTTTGAGGATACAGCCCGCAGGAAAGCAGAGAGAGAGCCAAATTGTCTGGGGCATTTGAAGGGGTTCCAGGAGGCAGTGAGGACCAGCATCACTTTTCCCCGCTGGCACCTTTGCTGTGGCAGCAAAAGCTGGACGTTTGTCTTTTTTGCTCCAGAGAGCGCCGAAAGTGAAAAAAGGTGCTTTTGAGGATAGAGTCCTCAGGAAAGCAGAGAGGGCCAAATTGTCTGGGGCATTTGAAGGGGTTCCAGGAGGCAGTGAGGGCCAGCATCACTTTTCCCCGCTGGCACTTTAGCTGTGGCAGCAAAATCTGGACGTTTGTCTTTTTTGCTCCAGAGAGCGCCGAAAGTGAAAAAAGGTGCTTTTGAGGATAGAGTCCTCAGGAAAGCAGAGAGGGCCAAATTGTCTGGGGCATTTGAAGGGGTTCCAGGAGGCAGTGAGGACCAGCATCACTTTTCCCCGCTGGCACCTTTGCTGTGGCAGCAAAAGCTGGACGTTTGTCTTTTTTGCTCCAGAGAGCGCCAAAAGTGAAAAAAGGTGCTTTTGCGGATAGAGTCCGCAGGAAAGCAGAGAGGGCCAAATTGTCTGGGGCATTTGAAGGGGTTCCAGGAGGCAGTGAGGACCAGCATCACTTTTCCCCGCTGGCACCTTTGCTGTGGCAGCAAAAGCTGGACGTTTGTCTTTTTTGCTCCAGAGAGCGCCGAAAGTGAAAAAAGGTGCTTTTGCGGATAGAGTGCTCAGGAAAGCAGAGAGGGCGAAATTGTCTGGGGCATTTGAAGGGGTTCCAGGAGGCAGTGAGGACCAGCATAACTTTTCCCCGCTGGCACCTTTGCTGTGGCAGCAAAAGCTGGACATTTGTCTTTTTTGCTCCAGAGAGCGCCGAAAGTGAAAAAAGGTGCTTTTGAGGATAGAGTCCGCAGGAAAGCAGAGAGAGCCAAATTGTCTGGGGCATTTGAAGGGGTTCCAGGAGGCAGTGAGGACCAGCATCACTTTTCCCCGCTGGCACTTTAGCTGTGGCAGCAAAATCTGGACGTTTGTCTTTTTTGCTCCAGACACGCCGAAAGTGAAAAAAGGTGCTTTTGAGGATAGAGTCCTCAGGAAAGCAGAGAGGGCCAAATTGTCTGGGGCATTTGAAGGAGTTCCAGGAGGCAGTGAGGACCAGCATCACTTTTCCCCGCTGGCACTTTAGCTGTGGCAGCAAAATCTGGACGTTTGTCTTTTTTGCTCCAGAGAGCGCCGAAAGTGAAAAAAGGTGCTTTTGAGGATAGAGTGCTCAGGAAAGCAGAGAGGGCCAAATTGTCTGGGGCATTTGAAGGGGTTCCAGGAGGCAGTGAGGACCAGCATCACTTTTCCCCGCTGGCACTTTAGCTGTGGCAGCAAAATCTGGACGTTTGTCTTTTTTGCTCCAGAGAGCGCCGAAAGTGAAAAAAGGTGCTTTTGAGGATAGAGTCCTCAGGAAAGCAGAGAGGGCCAAATTGTATGGGGCATTTGAAGGGGTTCCAGGAGGCAGTGAGGACCAGCATCACTTTTCCCCGCTGGCACTTTAGCTGTGGCAGCAAAATCTGGACGTTTGTCTTTTTTGCTCCAGAGAGCGCTGAAAGTGAAAAAAGGTGCTTTTGAGGATAGAGTGCTCAGGAAAGCAGAGAGGGCCAAATTGTATGGGGCATTTGAAGGGGTTCCAGGAGGCAGTGAGGACCAGCATCACTTTTCCCCGCTGGCACCTTTGCTGTGTCAGCAAAAGCTGGACGTTTGTCTTTTTTGCTCCAGAGAGCGCCAAAAGTGAAAAAAGGTGCTTTTGCGGATATAGTCCTCAGGAAAGCAGAGAGGGCCAAATTGTCTGGGGCATTTGAAGGGGTTCCAGGAGGCAGTGAGAACCAGCATCACTTTTCCCCGCTGGCACCTTTGCTGTGGCAGCAAAAGTTGGACGTTTGTCTTTTTTGCTCCAGAGAGCGCCGAAAGTGAAAAAAGGTGCTTTTGAGGATAGAGTCCTCAGGAAAGCAGAGAGGGCCAAATTGTCTGGGGCATTTGAAGGGGTTCCAGGAGGCAGTGAGGACCAGCATCACTTTTCCCCGCTGGCACCTTTGCTGTGGCAGCAAAAGCTGGACGTTTGTCTTTTTTGCTCCAGAGAGCGCCAAAAGTGAAAAAAGGTGCTTTTGCGGATATAGTCCTCAGGAAAGCAGAGAGGGCCAAATTGTCTGGGGCATTTGAAGGGGTTCCAGGAGGCAGTGAGAACCAGCATCACTTTTCCCCGCTGGCACCTTTGCTGTGGCAGCAAAAGTTGGACGTTTGTCTTTTTTGCTCCAGAGAGCGCCGAAAGTGAAAAAAGGTGCTTTTGCGGATAGAGTCCGCAGGAAAGCAGAGAGGGCCAAATTGTCTGGGGCATTTGAAGGGGTTCCAGGAGGCAGTGAGGACCAGCATCACTTTTCCCCGCTGGCACTTTAGCTGTGGCAGCAAAATCTGGACGTTTGTCTTTTTTGCTCCAGACAGCGCCGAAAGTGAAAAAAGGTGCTTTTGAGGATAGAGTGCTCAGGAAAGCAGAGAGGGCCAAATTGTCTGGGGCATTTAAAGGGGTTCCAGGAGGCAGTGAGAACCAGCATCACTTTTCCCCGCTGGCACCTTTGCTGTGGCAGCAAAAGCTGGACGTTTGTCTTTTTTGCTCCAGACAGCGCCGAAAGTGAAAAAAGGTGCTTTTGCGGATGGAGTCCTCAGGAAAGCAGAGAGGGCCAAATTGTCTGGGGCATTTGAAGGGGTTCCAGGAGGCAGTGAGGACCAGCATCACTTTTCCCCGCTGGCACCTTTGCTGTGGCAGCAAAAGCTGGACGTTTGTCTTTTTTGCTCCAGACAGCGCCGAAAGTGAAAAAAGGTGCTTTTGAGGATAGAGTGCTCAGGAAAGCAGAGAGGGCCAAATTGTCTGGGGCATTTAAAGGGGTTCCAGGAGGCAGTGAGAACCAGCATCACTTTTCCCCGCTGGCACCTTTGCTGTGGCAGCAAAAGCTGGACGTTTGTCTTTTTTGCTCCAGACAGCGCCGAAAGTGAAAAAAGGTGCTTTTGCGGATGGAGTCCTCAGGAAAGCAGAGAGGGCCAAATTGTCTGGGGCATTTGAAGGGGTTCCAGGAGGCAGTGAGGACCAGCATCACTTTTCCCCGCTGGCACCTTTGCTGTGGCAGCAAAAGCTGGACGTTTGTCTTTTTTGCTCCAGACACGCCGAAAGTGAAAAAAGGTGCTTTTGAGGATAGAGTGCGCAGGAAAGCAGAGAGAGCCAAATTGTCTGGGGCATTTGAAGGGGTTCCAGGAGGCAGTGAGGACCAGCATCACTTTTCCCCGCTGGCACCTTTGCTGTGGCAGCAAAAGCTGGACGTTTGTCTTTTTTGCTCCAGAGAGCGCCGAAAGTGAAAAAAGGTGCTTTTGCGGATGGAGTCCTCAGGAAAGCAGAGAGGGCCAAATTGTCTGGGGCATTTGAAGGGGTTCCAGGAGGCAGTGAGGACCAGCATGACTTTTCCCCGCTGGCACTTTAGCTGTGGCAGCAAAATCTGGACGTTTGTCTTTTTTGCTCCAGAGAGCGCCGAAAGTGAAAAAAGGTGCTTTTGAGGATAGAGTCCTCAGGAAAGCAGAGAGGGCCAAATTGTCTGGGGCACTTAAAGGGGTTCCAGGAGGCAGTGAGGACCAGCATCACTTTTCCCCGCTGGCACCTTTGCTGTGGCAGCAAAAGCTGGACGTTTGTCTTTTTTGCTCCAGAGAGCGCCGAAAGTGAAAAAAGGTGCTTTTGCGGATGGAGTCCTCAGGAAAGCAGAGAGGGCCAAATTGTCTAGGGCATTTGAAGGGGTTCCAGGAGGCAGTGAGGACCAGCATCACTTTTCCCCGCTGGCACCTTTGCTGTGGCAGCAAAAGCTGGATGTTTGTCTTTTTTGCTCCAGACACGCCGAAAGTGAAAAAAGGTGCTTTTGAGGATAGAGTCCTCAGGAAAGCAGAGAGGGCCAAATTGTCTGGGGCATTTGAAGGAGTTCCAGGAGGCAGTGAGGACCAGCATCACTTTTCCCCGCTGGCACTTTAGCTGTGGCAGCAAAATCTGGACGTTTGTCTTTTTTGCTCCAGAGAGCGCCGAAAGTGAAAAAAGGTGCTTTTGAGGATAGAGTGCTCAGGAAAGCAGAGAGGGCCAAATTGTCTGGGGCATTTGAAGGGGTTCCAGGAGGCAGTGAGGACCAGCATCACTTTTCCCCGCTGGCACTTTAGCTGTGGCAGCAAAATCTGGACGTTTGTCTTTTTTGCTCCAGAGAGCGCCGAAAGTGAAAAAAGGTGCTTTTGAGGATAGAGTCCTCAGGAAAGCAGAGAGGGCCAAATTGTATGGGGCATTTGAAGGGGTTCCAGGAGGCAGTGAGGACCAGCATCACTTTTCCCCGCTGGCACTTTAGCTGTGGCAGCAAAATCTGGACGTTTGTCTTTTTTGCTCCAGAGAGCGCCGAAAGTGAAAAAAGGTGCTTTTGAGGATAGAGTCCTCAGGAAAGCAGAGAGGGCCAAATTGTATGGGGCATTTGAAGGGGTTCCAGGAGGCAGTGAGGACCAGCATCACTTTTCCCCGCTGGCACCTTTGCTGTGTCAGCAAAAGCTGGACGTTTGTCTTTTTTGCTCCAGAGAGCGCCAAAAGTGAAAAAAGGTGCTTTTGCGGATATAGTCCTCAGGAAAGCAGAGAGGGCCAAATTGTCTGGGGCATTTGAAGGGGTTCCAGGAGGCAGTGAGAACCAGCATCACTTTTCCCCGCTGTCACCTTTGCTGTGGCAGCAAAAGTTGGACGTTTGTCTTTTTTGCTCCAGAGAGCGCCGAAAGTGAAAAAAGGTGCTTTTGAGGATAGAGTCCGCAGGAAAGCAGAGAGGGCCAAATTGTATGGGGCATTTGAAGGGGTTCCAGGAGGCAGTGAGGACCAGCATCACTTTTCCCCGCTGGCACCTTTGCTGTGTCAGCAAAAGCTGGACGTTTGTCTTTTTTGCTCCAGAGAGCGCCAAAAGTGAAAAAAGGTGCTTTTGCGGATATAGTCCTCAGGAAAGCAGAGAGGGCCAAATTGTCTGGGGCATTTGAAGGGGTTCCAGGAGGCAGTGAGAACCAGCATCACTTTTCCCCGCCGGCACCTTTGCTGTGGCAGCAAAAGTTGGACGTTTGTCTTTTTTGCTCCAGAGAGCGCCGAAAGTGAAAAAAGGTGCTTTTGCGGATAGAGTCCGCAGGAAAGCAGAGAGGGCCAAATTGTCTGGGGCATTTGAAGGGGTTCCAGGAGGCAGTGAGGACCAGCATCACTTTTCCCCGCTGGCACTTTAGCTGTGGCAGCAAAATCTGGACGTTTGTCTTTTTTGCTCCAGACAGCGCCGAAAGTGAAAAAAGGTGCTTTTGAGGATAGAGTGCTCAGGAAAGCAGAGAGGGCCAAATTGTCTGGGGCATTTGAAGGGGTTCCAGGAGGCAGTGAGGACCAGCATCACTTTTCCCCGCTGGCACTTTAGCTGTGGCAGCAAAATCTGGACGTTTGTCTTTTTTGCTCCAGAGAGCGCCGAAAGTGAAAAAAGGTGCTTTTGAGGATAGAGTCCTCAGGAAAGCAGAGAGGGCCAAATTGTATGGGGCATTTAAAGGGGTTCCAGGAGGCAGTGAGAACCAGCATCACTTTTCCCCGCTGGCACCTTTGCTGTGGCAGCAAAAGCTGGACGTTTGTCTTTTTTGCTCCAGACAGCGCCGAAAGTGAAAAAAGGTGCTTTTGCGGATGGAGTCCTCAGGAAAGCAGAGAGGGCCAAATTGTCTGGGGCATTTGAAGGGGTTCCAGGAGGCAGTGAGGACCAGCATCACTTTTCCCCGCTGGCACCTTTGCTGTGGCAGCAAAAGCTGGACGTTTGTCTTTTTTGCTCCAGACACGCCGAAAGTGAAAAAAGGTGCTTTTGCGGATGGAGTCCTCAGGAAAGCAGAGAGGGCCAAATTGTCTGGGGCATTTGAAGGGGTTCCAGGAGGCAGTGAGGACCAGCATGACTTTTCCCCGCTGGCACTTTAGCTGTGGCAGCAAAATCTGGACGTTTGTCTTTTTTGCTCCAGAGAGCGCCGAAAGTGAAAAAAGGTGCTTTTGAGGATAGAGTCCTCAGGAAAGCAGAGAGGGCCAAATTGTCTGGGGCATTTAAAGGGGTTCCAGGAGGCAGTGAGGACCAGCATCACTTTTTTCCCGCTGGCACCTTTGCTGTGGCAGCAAAAGCTGGACGTTTGTCTTTTTTGCTCCAGAGAGCGCCGAAAGTGAAAAAAGGTGCTTTTGCGGATGGAGTCCTCAGGAAAGCAGAGAGGGCCAAATTGTCTGGGGCATTTGAAGGGGTTCCAGGAGGCAGTGAGGACCAGCATCACTTTTCCCCGCTGGCACCTTTGCTGTGGCAGCAAAAGCTGGATGTTTGTCTTTTTTGCTCCAGACACGCCGAAAGTGAAAAAAGGTGCTTTTGCGGATGGAGTCCTCAGGAAAGCAGAGAGGGCCAAATTGTCTGGGGCATTTGAAGGGGTTCCAGGAGGCAGTGAGGACCAGCATCACTTTTCCCCGCTGGCACCTTTGCTGTGGCAGCAAAAGCTGGACGTTTGTCTTTTTTGCTCCAGAGAGCGCCGAAAGTGAAAAAAGGTGCTTTTGCGGATAGAGTCCGCAGGAAAGCAGAGAGGGCCAAATTGTCTGGGGCATTTGAAGGGGTTCCAGGAGGCAGTGAGGACCAGCATCACTTTTCCCCGCTGGCACTTTAGCTGTGGCAGCAAAATCTGGACGTTTGTCTTTTTTGCTCCAGACGCCGAAAGTGAAAAAAGGTGCTTTTGAGGATAGAATCCTCAGGAAAGCAGAGAGGGCCAAATTGTCTGGGGCATTTGAAGGGGTTCCAGGAGACAGTGAGGACCAGCATCACTTTTCCCCGCTGGCACTTTAGCTGTGGCAGCAAAATCTGGACGTTTCTCTTTTTTGCTCCAGAGAGCGCCGAAAGTGAAAAAAGCTGCTTTTGAGGATACAGTCCACAGGAAAGCAGAGAGAGCCAAATTGTCTGGGGCATTTGAAGGGGTTCCAGGAGGCAGTGAGGACCAGCATCACTTTTCCCCGCTGGCACTTTAGCTGTGGCAGCAAAATCTGGACGTTTGTCTTTTTTGCTCCAGAGAGCGCCGAAAGTGAAAAAAGGTGCTTTTGCGGATAGAGTGCTCAGGAAAGCAGAGAGGGCCAAATTGTATGGGGCATTTAAAGCGGTTCCAGGAGGCAGTGAGGACCAGCATAACTTTTCCCCGCTGGCACCTTTGCTGTGGCAGCAAAAGCTGGACGTTTGTCTTTTTTGCTCCAGAGAGCGCCAAAAGTGAAAAAAGGTGCTTTTGCGGATGGAGTCCTCAGGAAAGCAGAGAGGGCCAAATTGTCTGGGGCATTTAAAGGGGTTCCAGGAGGCAGTGAGGACCAGCATCACTTTTCCCCGCTGGCACCTTTGCTGTGGCAGCAAAAGCTGGACATTTGTCTTTTTTGCTCCAGACACGCCGAAAGTGAAAAAAGGTGCTTTTGAGGATAGAGTCCTCAGGAAAGCAGAGAGGGCCAAATTGTCTGGGGCATTTGAAGGGGTTCCAGGAGGCAGTGAGGACCAGCATCACTTTTCCCCGCTGGCACTTTAGCTGTGGCAGCAAAATCTGGACGTTTGTCTTTTTTGCTCCAGAGAGCGCCGAAAGTGAAAAAAGTTGCTTTTGAGGATAGAGTCCTCAGGAAAGCAGAGAGGGCCAAATTGTCTGGGGCATTTGAAGGGGTTCCAGGAGGCAGTGAGGACCAGCATCACTTTTCCCCGCTGGCACCTTTGCTGTGTCAGCAAAAGCTGGACGTTTGTCTTTTTTGCTCCAGAGAGCGCCAAAAGTGAAAAAAGGTGCTTTTGCGGATATAGTCCTCAGGAAAGCAGAGAGGGCCAAATTGTCTGGGGCATTTGAAGGGGTTCCAGGAGGCAGTGAGAACCAGCATCACTTTTCCCCGCTGGCACCTTTGCTGTGGCAGCAAAAGTTGGACGTTTGTCTTTTTTGCTCCAGAGAGCGCCGAAAGTGAAAAAAGGTGCTTTTGAGGATAGAGTCCTCAGGAAAGCAGAGAGGGCCAAATTGTCTGGGGCATTTGAAGGGGTTCCAGGAGGCAGTGAGGACCAGCATCACTTTTCCCCGCTGGCACCTTTGCTGTGTCAGCAAAAGCTGGACGTTTGTCTTTTTTGCTCCAGAGAGCGCCAAAAGTGAAAAAAGGTGCTTTTGCGGATATAGTCCTCAGGAAAGCAGAGAGGGCCAAATTGTCTGGGGCATTTGAAGGGGTTCCAGGAGGCAGTGAGAACCAGCATCACTTTTCCCCGCTGGCACCTTTGCTGTGGCAGCAAAAGTTGGACGTTTGTCTTTTTTGCTCCAGAGAGCGCCGAAAGTGAAAAAAGGTGCTTTTGCGGATAGAGTCCGCAGGAAAGCAGAGAGGGCCAAATTGTCTGGGGCATTTGAAGGGGTTCCAGGAGGCAGTGAGGACCAGCATCACTTTTCCCCGCTGGCACTTTAGCTGTGGCAGCAAAATCTGGACGTTTGTCTTTTTTGCTCCAGACAGCGCCGAAAGTGAAAAAAGGTGCTTTTGAGGATAGAGTGCTCAGGAAAGCAGAGAGGGCCAAATTGTCTGGGGCATTTGAAGGGGTTCCAGGAGGCAGTGAGGACCAGCATCACTTTTCCCCGCTGGCACTTTAGCTGTGGCAGCAAAATCTGGACGTTTGTCTTTTTTGCTCCAGAGAGCGCCGAAAGTGAAAAAAGGTGCTTTTGAGGATAGAGTCCTCAGGAAAGCAGAGAGGGCCAAATTGTCTGGGGCATTTGAAGGGGTTCCAGGAGGCAGTGAGAACCAGCATCACTTTTCCCCGCTGGCACCTTTGCTGTGGCAGCAAAAGCTGGACGTTTGTCTTTTTTGCTCCAGACAGCGCCGAAAGTGAAAAAAGGTGCTTTTGCGGATGGAGTCCTCAGGAAAGCAGAGAGGGCCAAATTGTCTGGGGCATTTGAAGGGGTTCCAGGAGGCAGTGAGGACCAGCATCACTTTTCCCCGCTGGCACCTTTGCTGTGGCAGCAAAAGCTGGACGTTTGTCTTTTTTGCTCCAGACACGCCGAAAGTGAAAAAAGGTGCTTTTGAGGATAGAGTGCTCAGGAAAGCAGAGAGAGCCAAATTGTCTGGGGCATTTGAAGGGGTTCCAGGAGGCAGTGAGGACCAGCATCACTTTTCCCCGCTGGCACCTTTGCTGTGGCAGCAAAAGCTGGACGTTTGTCTTTTTTGCTCCAGAGAGCGCCGAAAGTGAAAAAAGGTGCTTTTGCGGATGGAGTCCTCAGGAAAGCAGAGAGGGCCAAATTGTCTGGGGCATTTGAAGGGGTTCCAGGAGGCAGTGAGGACCAGCATGACTTTTCCCCGCTGGCACTTTAGCTGTGGCAGCAAAATCTGGACGTTTGTCTTTTTTGCTCCAGAGAGCGCCGAAAGTGAAAAAAGGTGCTTTTGAGGATAGAGTCCTCAGGAAAGCAGAGAGGGCCAAATTGTCTGGGGCATTTAAAGGGGTTCCAGGAGGCAGTGAGGACCAGCATCACTTTTCCCCGCTGGCACCTTTGCTGTGGCAGCAAAAGCTGGACGTTTGTCTTTTTTGCTCCAGAGAGCGCCGAAAGTGAAAAAAGGTGCTTTTGCGGATGGAGTCCTCAGGAAAGCAGAGAGGGCCAAATTGTCTGGGGCATTTGAAGGGGTTCCAGGAGGCAGTGAGGACCAGCATCACTTTTCCCCGCTGGCACCTTTGCTGTGGCAGCAAAAGCTGGATGTTTGTCTTTTTTGCTCCAGACACGCCGAAAGTGAAAAAAGGTGCTTTTGCGGATGGAGTCCTCAGGAAAGCAGAGAGGGCCAAATTGTCTGGGGCATTTGAAGGGGTTCCAGGAGGCAGTGAGGACCAGCATCACTTTTCCCCGCTGGCACCTTTGCTGTGGCAGCAAAAGCTGGACGTTTGTCTTTTTTGCTCCAGACACGCCGAAAGTGAAAAAAGGTGCTTTTGCGGATAGAGTGCGAAGGAAAGCAGAGAGAGCCAAATTGTCTGGGGCATTTGAAGGGGTTCCAGGAGGCAGTGAGGACCAGCATCACTTTTCCCCGCTGGCACCTTTGCTGTGGCAGCAAAAGCTGGACGTTTGTCTTTTTTGCTCCAGAGAGCGCCGAAAGTGAAAAAAGGTGCTTTTGAGGATAGAGTCCTCAGGAAAGCAGAGAGGGCCAAATTGTCTGGGGCATTTGAAGGGGTTCCAGGAGGCAGTGAGGACCAGCATCACTTTTCCCCGCTGGCACTTTAGCTGTGGCAGCAAAATCTGGACGTTTGTCTTTTTTGCTCCAGAGAGCGCCGAAAGTGAAAAAAGGTGCTTTTGAGGATAGAGTCCTCAGGAAAGCAGAGAGGGCCAAATTGTCTGGGGCATTTGAAGGGGTTCCAGGAGGCAGTGAGGACCAGCATCACTTTTCCCCGCTGGCACCTTTGCTGTGTCAGCAAAAGCTGGACGTTTGTCTTTTTTGCTCCAGACAGCGCCAAAAGTGAAAAAAGGTGCTTTTGCGGATGGAGTCCTCAGGAAAGCAGAGAGGGCCAAATTGTCTGGGGCATTTGAAGGGGTTCCAGGAGGCAGTGAGGACCAGCATCACTTTTCCCCGCTGGCACCTTTGCTGTGGCAGCAAAAGCTGGACGTTTGTCTTTTTTGCTCCAGAGAGCGCCGAAAGTGAAAAAAGGTGCTTTTGCGGATAGAGTCCGCAGGAAAGCAGAGAGGGCCAAATTGTCTGGGGCATTTGAAGGGGTTCCAGGAGGCAGTGAGGACCAGCATCACTTTTCCCCGCTGGCACTTTAGCTGTGGCAGCAAAATCTGGACGTTTGTCTTTTTTGCTCCAGACGCCGAAAGTGAAAAAAGGTGCTTTTGAGGATAGAATCCTCAGGAAAGCAGAGAGGGCCAAATTGTCTGGGGCATTTGAAGGGGTTCCAGGAGACAGTGAGGACCAGCATCACTTTTCCCCGCTGGCACTTTAGCTGTGGCAGCAAAAGCTGGACGTTTGTCTTTTTTGCTCCAGAGAGCGCCGAAAGTGAAAAAAGGTGCTTTTGCGGATAGAGTCCTCAGGAAAGCAGAGAGGGCCAAATTGTCTGGGGCATTTGAAGGGGTTCCAGGAGGCAGTTAGAACCAGCATCACTTTTCCCCGCTGGCACCTTTGCTGTGGCAGCAAAAGCTGGACGTTTCTCTTTTTTGCTCCAGAGAGCGCCGAAAGTGAAAAAAGGTGCTTTTGCGGATAGAGTCCTCAGGAAAGCAGAGAGGGCCAAATTGTCTGGGGCATTTGAAGGGGTTCCAGGAGGCAGTGAGGACCAGCATCACTTTTCCCCGCTGGCACTTTAGCTGTGGCAGCAAAATCTGGACGTTTGTCTTTTTTGCTCCAGAGAGCGCCGAAAGTGAAAAAAGGTGCTTTTGAGGATAGAGTCCGCAGGAAAGCAGAGAGGGCCAAATTGTATGGGGCATTTAAAGCAGTTCCAGGAGGCAGTGAGGACCAGCATAACTTTTCCCCGCTGGCACCTTTGCTGTGGCAGCAAAAGCTGGACGTTTGTCTTTTTTGCTCCAGAGAGCGCCAAAAGTGAAAAAAGGTGCTTTTGCGGATGGAGTCCTCAGGAAAGCAGAGAGGGCCAAATTGTCTGGGGCATTTGAAGGGGTTCCAGGAGGCAGTGAGGACCAGCATGACTTTTCCCCGCTGGCACCTTTGCTGTGGCAGCAAAAGCTGGACGTTTGTCTTTTTTGCTCCAGAGAGCGCCGAAAGTGAAAAAAGGTGCTTTTGAGGATAGAGTCCTCAGGAAAGCAGAGAGGGCCAAATTGTCTGGGGCATTTGAAGGGGTTCCAGGAGGCAGTGAGGACCAGCATCACTTTTCCCCGCTGGCACCTTTGCTGTGTCAGCAAAAGCTGGACGTTTGTCTTTTTTGCTCCAGAGAGCGCCAAAAGTGAAAAAAGGTGCTTTTGCGGATGGAGTCCTCAGGAAAGCAGAGAGGGCCAAATTGTCTGGGGCATTTGAAGGGGTTCCAGGAGGCAGTGAGAACCAGCATCACTTTTCCCCGCTGGCACCTTGGCTGTGGCAGCAAAATCTGGACGTTTGTCTTTTTTGCTCCAGAGAGCGCCGAAAGTGAAAAAAGGTGCTTTTGCGGATAGAGTCCGCAGGAAAGCAGAGAGGGCCAAATTGTCTGGGGCATTTGAAGGGGTTCCAGGAGGCAGTGAGGACCAGCATCACTTTTCCCCGCTGGCACTTTAGCTGTGGCAGCAAAATCTGGACGTTTGTCTTTTTTGCTCCAGACGCCGAAAGTGAAAAAAGGTGCTTTTGCGGATATAGTCCTCAGGAAAGCAGAGAGGGCCAAATTGTCTGGGGCATTTGAAGGGGTTCCAGGAGGCAGTGAGGACCAGCATCACTTTTCCCCGCTGGCACCTTTGCTGTGTCAGCAAAAGCTGGACGTTTGTCTTTTTTGCTCCAGAGAGCGCCAAAAGTGAAAAAAGGTGCTTTTGCGGATGGAGTCCTCAGGAAAGCAGAGAGGGCGAAATTGTCTGGGGCATTTGAAGGGGTTCCAGGAGGCAGTGAGAACCAGCATCACTTTTCCCCGCTGGCACCTTTGCTGTGGCAGCAAAAGCTGGACGTTTGTCTTTTTTGCTCCAGAGAGCGCCGAAAGTGAAAAAAGGTGCTTTTGCGGATAGAGTCCGCAGGAAAGCAGAGAGGGCCAAATTGTCTGGGGCATTTGAAGGGGTTCCAGGAGGCAGTGAGGACCAGCATCACTTTTCCCCGCTGGCACTTTAGCTGTGGCAGCAAAATCTGGACGTTTGTCTTTTTTGCTCCAGACGCCGAAAGTGAAAAAAGGTGCTTTTGAGGATAGAATCCTCAGGAAAGCAGAGAGGGCCAAATTGTCTGGGGCATTTGAAGGGGTTCCAGGAGACAGTGAGGACCAGCATCACTTTTCCCCGCTGGCACTTTAGCTGTGGCAGCAAAAGCTGGACGTTTGTCTTTTTTGCTCCAGACAGCGCCGAAAGTGAAAAAAGGTGCTTTTGCGGATAGAGTCCTCAGGAAAGCAGAGAGGGCCAAATTGTCTGGGGCATTTGAAGGGGTTCCAGGAGGCAGTGAGGACCAGCATCACTTTTCCCCGCTGGCACTTTAGCTGTGGCAGCAAAATCTGGACGTTTGTCTTTTTTGCTCCAGAGAGCGCCGAAAGTGAAAAAAGGTGCTTTTGAGGATAGAGTCCTCAGGAAAGCAGAGAGGGCCAAATTGTCTGGGGCATTTGAAGGGGTTCCAGGAGGCAGTGAGGACCAGCATCACTTTTCCCCGCTGGCACCTTTGCTGTGGCAGCAAAAGCTGGACGTTTGTCTTTTTTGCTCCAGAGAGCGCCAAAAGTGAAAAAAGGTGCTTTTGCGGATGGAGTCCTCAGGAAAGCAGAGAGGGCCAAATTGTCTGGGGCATTTGAAGGGGTTCCAGGAGGCAGTGAGGACCAGCATCACTTTTCCCCGCTGACACTTTAGCTGTGGCAGCAAAATCTGGACGTTTGTTTTTTTGCTCCAGACAGCGCCGAAAGTGAAAAAAGGTGCTTTTGCGGATAGAGTCCTCAGGAAAGCAGAGAGGGCGAAATTGTCTGGGGCATTTGAAGGGGTTCCAGGAGGCAGTGAGGGCCAGCATCACTTTTCCCCGCTGGCACTTTAGCTGTGGCAGCAAAATCTGGACGTTTGTCTTTTTTGCTCCAGAGAGCGCCGAAAGTGAAAAAAGGTGCTTTTGAGGATAGAGTCCTCAGGAAAGCAGAGAGGGCCAAATTGTCTGGGGCATTTGAAGGGGTTCCAGGAGGCAGTGAGGACCAGCATCACTTTTCCCCGCTGGCACCTTTGCTGTGGCAGCAAAAGCTGGACGTTTGTCTTTTTTGCTCCAGACAGCGCCGAAAGTGAAAAAAGGTGCTTTTGCGGATGGAGTCCTCAGGAAAGCAGAGAGGGCCAAATTGTCTGGGGCATTTGAAGGGGTTCCAGGAGGCAGTGAGGACCAGCATCACTTTTCCCCGCTGGCACCTTTGCTGTGGCAGCAAAAGCTGGACGTTTGTCTTTTTTGCTCCAGAGAGCGCCGAAAGTGAAAAAAGGTGCTTTTGCGGATAGAGTGCTCAGGAAAGCAGAGAGGGCCAAATTGTCTGGGGCATTTGAAGGGGTTCCAGGAGGCAGTGAGGACCAGCATCACTTTTCCCCGCTGGCACTTTAGCTGTGGCAGCAAAATCTGGACGTTTGTCTTTTTTGCTCCAGAGAGCGCCGAAAGTGAAAAAAGGTGCTTTTGCGGATAGAGTCCGCAGGAAAGCAGAGAGGGCCAAATTGTATGGGGCATTTAAAGCGGTTCCAGGAGGCAGTGAGGACCATCATAACTTTTCCCCGCTGGCACCTTTGCTGTGGCAGCAAAAGCTGGACGTTTGTCTTTTTTGCTCCAGAGAGCGCCAAAAGTGAAAAAAGGTGCTTTTGCGGATGGAGTCCTCAGGAAAGCAGAGAGGGCCAAATTGTCTGGGGCATTTGAAGGGGTTCCAGGAGGCAGTGAGGACCAGCATCACTTTTCCCCGCTGGCACCTTTGCTGTGGCAGCAAAATCTGGACGTTTGTCTTTTTTGCTCCAGACAGCGCCGAAAGTGAAAAAAGGTGCTTTTGCGGATAGAGTGCTCAGGAAAGCAGAGAGGGCCAAATTGTCTGGGGCATTTGAAGGGGTTCCAGGAGGCAGTGAGGACCAGCATCACTTTTCCCCGCTGGCACCTTTGCTGTGGCAGCAAAAGCTGGACGTTTGTCTTTTTTGCTCCAGAGAGCGCCAAAAGTGAAAAAAGGTGCTTTTGCGGATGGAGTCCTCAGGAAAGCAGAGAGGGCCAAATTGTCTGGGGCATTTGAAGGGGTTCCAGGAGGCAGTGAGGACCAGCATCACTTTTCCCCGCTGACACTTTAGCTGTGGCAGCAAAATCTGGACGTTTGTTTTTTTGCTCCAGACAGCGCCGAAAGTGAAAAAAGGTGCTTTTGCGTATAGAGTCCTCAGGAAAGCAGAGAGGGCGAAATTGTCTGGGGCATTTGAAGGGGTTCCAGGAGGCAGTAAGGGCCAGCATCACTTTTCCCCGCTGGCACTTTAGCTGTGGCAGCAAAATCTGGACGTTTGTCTTTTTTGCTCCAGAGAGCGCCGAAAGTGAAAAAAGGTGCTTTTGAGGATAGAGTCCTCAGGAAAGCAGAGAGGGCCAAATTGTCTGGGGCATTTGAAGGGGTTCCAGGAGGCAGTGAGGACCAGCATCACTTTTCCCCGCTGGCACCTTTGCTGTGGCAGCAAAAGCTGGACGTTTGTCTTTTTTGCTCCAGAGAGCGCCGAAAGTGAAAAAAGGTGCTTTTGCGGATAGAGTGCTCAGGAAAGCAGAGAGGGCGAAATTGTCTGGGGCATTTAAAGGGGTTCCAGGAGGCAGAGAGGACCAGCATCACTTTTCCCCGCTGGCACCTTTGCTGTGGCAGCAAAAGCTGGACATTTTTCTTTTTTGCTCCAGACACGCCGAAAGTGAAAAAAGGTGCTTTTGAGGATACAGTCCGCAGGAAAGCAGAGAGGGCCAAATTGTCTGGGGCATTTGAAGGGGTTCCAGGAGGCAGTGAGGACCAGCATCACTTTTCCCCGCTGGCACTTTAGCTGTGGCAGCAAAATCTGGACGTTTGTCTTTTTTGCTCCAGACAGCGCCGAAAGTGAAAAAAGGTGCTTTTGAGGATAGAGTGCTCAGGAAAGCAGAGAGGGCCAAATTGTCTGGGGCATTTGAAGGGGTTCCAGGAGGCAGTGAGGACCAGCATCACTTTTCCCCGCTGGCACTTTAGCTGTGGCAGCAAAATCTGGACGTTTGTCTTTTTTGCTCCAGAGAGCGCCGAAAGTGAAAAAAGGTGCTTTTGCGGATAGAGTCCGCAGGAAAGCAGAGAGGGCCAAATTGTCTGGGGCATGTGAAGGGGTTCCAGGAGGCAGTGAGGACCAGCATCACTTTTCCCCGCTGGCACCTTTGCTGTGGCAGCAAAAGCTGGACGTTTGTCTTTTTTGCTCCAAACACCGCTAAAAGTGAAAAAAGGTGCTTTTGAGGATAGAATCCTCAGGAAAGCAGAGAGGGCCAAATTGTCTGGGGCATTTGAAGGGGTTCCAGGAGACAGTGAGGACCAGCATCACTTTTCCCCGCTGGCACTTTAGCTGTGGCAGCAAAAGCTGGACGTTTGTCTTTTTTGCTCCAGACAGCGCCGAAAGTGAAAAAAGGTGCTTTTGCGGATAGAGTCCTCAGGAAAGCAGAGAGGGCCAAATTGTCTGGGGCATTTGAAGGGGTTCCAGGAGGCAGTGAGGACCAGCATCACTTTTCCCCGCTGGCACTTTAGCTGTGGCAGCAAAATCTGGACGTTTGTCTTTTTTGCTCCAGAGAGCGCCGAAAGTGAAAAAAGGTGCTTTTGAGGATAGAGTCCTCAGGAAAGCAGAGAGGGCCAAATTGTCTGGGGCATTTGAAGGGGTTCCAGGAGGCAGTGAGGACCAGCATCACTTTTCCCCGCTGGCACCTTTGCTGTGGCAGCAAAAGCTGGACGTTTGTCTTTTTTGCTCCAGAGAGCGCCAAAAGTGAAAAAAGGTGCTTTTGCGGATGGAGTCCTCAGGAAAGCAGAGAGGGCCAAATTGTCTGGGGCATTTGAAGGGGTTCCAGGAGGCAGTGAGGACCAGCATCACTTTTCCCCGCTGGCACTTTAGCTGTGGCAGCAAAATCTGGACGTTTGTTTTTTTGCTCCAGACAGCGCCGAAAGTGAAAAAAGGTGCTTTTGCGTATAGAGTCCTCAGGAAAGCAGAGAGGGCGAAATTGTCTGGGGCCTTTGAAGGGGTTCCAGGAGGCAGTGAGGGCCAGCATCACTTTTCCCCGCTGGCACTTTAGCTGTGGCAGCAAAAGCTGGACGTTTGTCTTTTTTGCTCCAGAGAGCGCCGAAAGTGAAAAAAGGTGCTTTTGAAGATAGAGTCCTCAGGAAAGCAGAGAGGGCCAAATTGTCTGGGGCATTTGAAGGGGTTCCAGGAGGCAGTGAGGACCAGCATCACTTTTCCCGCTGGCACCTTTGCTGTGGCAGCAAAAGCTGGACGTTTGTCTTTTTTGCTCCAGACAGCGCCGAAAGTGAAAAAAGGTGCTTTTGCGGATAGAGTCCTCAGGAAAGCAGAGAGGGCCAAATTGTCTGGGGCATTTGAAGGGGTTCCAGGAGGCAGTGAGGACCAGCATCACTTTTCCCCGCTGGCACCTTTGCTGTGGCAGCAAAAGCTGGACGTTTGTCTTTTTTGCTCCAGACAGCGCCGAAAGTGAAAAAAGGTGCTTTTGCGGATAGAGTGCTCAGGAAAGCAGAGAGGGCCAAATTGTCTGGGGCATTTGAAGGGGTTCCAGGAGGCAGTGAGGACCAGCATCACTTTTCCCCGCTGGCACTTTAGCTGTGGCAGCAAAATCTGGACGTTTGTCTTTTTTGCTCCAGAGAGCGCCGAAAGTGAAAAAAGGTGCTTTTGCGGATGGAGTCCTCAGGAAAGCAGAGAGGGCGAAATTGTCTGGGGCATTTGAAGGGGTTCCAGGAGGCAGTGAGAACCAGCATCACTTTTCCCCGCTGGCACCTTTGCTGTGGCAGCAAAAGGTGGACGTTTGTCTTTTTTGCTCCAGAGAGCGCCGAAAGTGAAAAAAGGTGCTTTTGCGGATAGAGTCCGCAGGAAAGCAGAGAGGGCCAAATTGTCTGGGGCATGTGAAGGGGTTCCAGGGTTCCAGGAGGCAGTGAGGACCACAGCATCAACTTTTCCCCGCTGGCAACCTTTGCTGTGGCAGCAAAAGCTGGACGTTTGTCTTTTTTTGCTCAAACACCGCTAAAAGTGAAAAAGGTGCTTTTGAGGATAGAGTCCTCAGGAAAGCAGAGAGGGCCAAATTGTCTGGGGCATTTGAAGGGGTTCCAGGAGGCAGTGAGGACCAGCATCACTTTTCCCCGCTGGCACTTTAGCTGTGGCAGCAAATCTGGACGTTGTCTTTTTTGCTCCAGAGAGCGCCGAAAGTGAAAAAAGGTGCTTTTGCGGATAGAGTGCTCAGGAAAGCAGAGAGGGCCAAATTGTCTGGGGCATTTGAAGGGGTTCCAGGAGGCAGTGAGGACCAGCATCACTTTTCCCCGCTGGCACCTTTGCTGTGGCAGCAAAAGCTGGACGTTTGTCTTTTTGCTCCAGAGAGCGCCGAAAGTGAAAAAGGTGCTTTTGCGGATGGAGTCCTCAGGAAAGCAGAGAGGGCCAAATTGTCTGGGGCATTTGAAGGGGTTCCAGGAGGCAGTGAGGACCAGCATCACTTTTCCCCGCTGGCACTTTAGCTGTGGCAGCAAAATCTGGACGTTGTTTTTTTTGCTCCAGACAGCGCCGAAAGTGAAAAAGGTGCTTTTGCGTATAGAGTCCTCAGGAAAGCAGAGAGGGCGAAATTGTCTGGGGCCTTGAAGGGGTTCCAGGAGGCAGTGAGGGCCAGCATCACTTTTCCCCCGCTGGCACTTTAGCTGTGGCAGCAAAAGCTGGACGTTTGTCTTTTTTGCTCCAGAGAGCGCCGAAAGTGAAAAAGGTGCTTTTGAAGATAGAGTCCTCAGGAAAGCAGAGAGGGCCAAATTGTCTGGGGGCATTTGAAGGGGTTCCCAGGAGGCAGTGAGGACCAGCATCACTTTCCCGCTGGCACCTTTGCTGTGGCAGCAAAAGCTGGACGTTTGTCTTTTTTGCTCCAGACAGCGCCGAAAGTGAAAAAGGTGCTTTTGCGGATGGAGTCCTCAGGAAAGCAGAGAGGGCCAAATTGTCTGGGGCATTTGAAGGGGTTCCAGGAGGCAGTGAGGACCAGCATCACTTTTCCCCCGCTGGCACCTTTGCTGTGGCAGCAAAAGCTGGACGTTTGTCTTTTTGCTCCAGACAGCGCCGAAAGTGAAAAAAGGTGCTTTTGCGGATAGAGTGCTCAGGAAAGCAGAGAGGGCCAAATTGTCTGGGGCATTTGAAGGGGTTCCAGGAGGCAGTGAGGACCAGCATCACTTTTCCCCGCTGGCACTTTAGCTGTGGCAGCAAAATCTGGACGTTTGTCTTTTTTGCTCCAGAGAGCGCCGAAAGTGAAAAAGGTGCTTTTGCGGATAGAGTCCGCAGGAAAGCAGAGAGGGCCAAATTGTATGGGGCATTTAAAGCGGTTCCAGGAGGCAGTGAGGACCAGCATAACTTTTCCCCGCTGGCACCTTTGCTGTGTCAGCAAAAAGCTGGACGTTTGTCTTTTTTGCTCCAGAGAGCGCCAAAGTGAAAAAGGTGCTTTTGCGGATGGAGTCCTCAGAAAGCAGAGAGGCCAAATTGTCTGGGGCATTTGAAGGGGTTCCAGGAGGCAGTGAGGACCAGCATCACTTTTCCCCCGCTGGCACCTTTGCTGTGGCAGCAAAAGCTTTGACGTTTGTCTTTTTTGCTCCAGACAGCGCCGAAAGTGAAAAAAGGTGCTTTTGCGGATAGAGTGCTCAGGAAAGCAGAGAGGGCCAAATTGTCTGGGGCATTTGAAGGGGTTCCAGGAGGCAGTGAGGACCAGCATCACTTTTCCCCGCTGGCACTTTAGCTGTGGCAGCAAAATCTGGACGTTTGTCTTTTTTGCTCCAGAGAGCGCCGAAAGTGAAAAAAGGTGCTTTTGAGGATAGAGTGCTCAGGAAAGCAGAGAGGGCCAAATGTCTGGGGCATTTGAAGGGGTTCCAGGAGGCAGTGAGGACCAGCATCACTTTTCCCCGCTGGCACTTTAGCTGTGGCAGCAAAATCTGGACGTTTGTCTTTTTTGCTCCAGAGAGCGCCGAAAGTGAAAAAAGGTGCTTTTGCGGATGGAGTCCTCAGGAAAGCAGAGAGGGCGAAATTGTCTGGGGCATTTGAAGGGGTTCCAGGAGGCAGTGAGAACCAGCATCACTTTTCCCCGCTGGCACCTTTGCTGTGGCAGCAAAAGGTGGACGTTTGTCTTTTTTGCTCCAGAGAGCGCCGAAAGTGAAAAAAGGTGCTTTTGCGGATAGAGTCCGCAGGAAAGCAGAGAGGGCCAAATTGTCTGGGGCATGTGAAGGGGTTCCAGGAGGCAGTGAGGACCAGCATCACTTTTCCCCGCTGGCACCTTTGCTGTGGCAGCAAAAGCTGGACGTTTGTCTTTTTTGCTCCAAACACCGCTAAAAGTGAAAAAAGGTGCTTTTGAGGATAGAATCCTCAGGAAAGCAGAGAGGGCCAAATTGTCTGGGGCATTTGAAGGGGTTCCAGGAGACAGTGAGGACCAGCATCACTTTTCCCCGCTGGCACTTTAGCTGTGGCAGCAAAAGCTGGACGTTTGTCTTTTTTGCTCCAGACAGCGCCGAAAGTGAAAAAAGGTGCTTTTGCGGATAGAGTCCTCAGGAAAGCAGAGAGGGCCAAATTGTCTGGGGCATTTGAAGGGGTTCCAGGAGGCAGTGAGGACCAGCATCACTTTTCCCCGCTGGCACTTTAGCTGTGGCAGCAAAATCTGGACGTTTGTCTTTTTTGCTCCAGACAGCGCCGAAAGTGAAAAAAGGTGCTTTTGAGGATAGAGTCCTCAGGAAAGCAGAGAGGGCCAAATTGTCTGGGGCATTTGAAGGGGTTCCAGGAGGCAGTGAGGACCAGCATCACTTTTCCCCGCTGGCACCTTTGCTGTGGCAGCAAAAGCTGGACGTTTGTCTTTTTTGCTCCAGAGAGCGCCGAAAGTGAAAAAAGGTGCTTTTGCGGATGGAGTCCTCAGGAAAGCAGAGAGGGCGAAATTGTCTGGGGCCTTTGAAGGGGTTCCAGGAGGCAGTGAGGGCCAGCATCACTTTTCCCGCTGGCACTTTAGCTGTGGCAGCAAAAGCTGGACGTTTGTCTTTTTTGCTCCAGAGAGCGCCGAAAGTGAAAAAAGGTGCTTTTGAAGATAGAGTCCTCAGGAAAGCAGAGAGGGCCAAATTGTCTGGGGCATTTGAAGGGGTTCCAGGAGGCAGTGAGGACCAGCATCACTTTTCCCGCTGGCACCTTTGCTGTGGCAGCAAAAGCTGGACGTTTGTCTTTTTTGCTCCAGACAGCGCCGAAAGTGAAAAAAGGTGCTTTTGCGGATGGAGTCCTCAGGAAAGCAGAGAGGGCCAAATTGTCTGGGGCATTTGAAGGGGTTCCAGGAGGCAGTGAGGACCAGCATCACTTTTCCCCGCTGGCACCTTTGCTGTGGCAGCAAAAGCTGGACGTTTGTCTTTTTTGCTCCAGAGAGCGCCGAAAGTGAAAAAAGGTGCTTTTGCGGATAGAGTGCTCAGGAAAGCAGAGAGGGCCAAATTGTCTGGGGCATTTGAAGGGGTTCCAGGAGGCAGTGAGGACCAGCATCACTTTTCCCCGCTGGCACTTTAGCTGTGGCAGCAAAATCTGGACGTTTGTCTTTTTTGCTCCAGAGAGCGCCGAAAGTGAAAAAAGGTGCTTTTGCGGATAGAGTCCGCAGGAAAGCAGAGAGGGCCAAATTGTATGGGGCATTTAAAGCAGTTCCAGGAGGCAGTGAGGACCAGCATAACTTTTCCCCGCTGGCACCTTTGCTGTGTCAGCAAAAGCTGGACGTTTGTCTTTTTTGCTCCAGAGAGCGCCAAAAGTGAAAAAAGGTGCTTTTGCGGATGGAGTCCTCAGGAAAGCAGAGAGGGCCAAATTGTCTGGGGCATTTGAAGGGGTTCCAGGAGGCAGTGAGGACCAGCATCACTTTTCCCCGCTGGCACCTTTGCTGTGGCAGCAAAAGCTTGACGTTTGTCTTTTTTGCTCCAGACAGCGCCGAAAGTGAAAAAAGGTGCTTTTGCGGATAGAGTGCTCAGGAAAGCAGAGAGGGCCAAATTGTCTGGGGCATTTGAAGGGGTTCCAGGAGGCAGTGAGGACCAGCATCACTTTTCCCCGCTGGCACCTTTGCTGTGGCAGCAAAAGCTGGACGTTTGTCTTTTTTGCTCCAGAGAGCGCCGAAAGTGAAAAAAGGTGCTTTTGCGGATAGAGTGCTCAGGAAAGCAGAGAGGGCCAAATTGTCTGGGGCATTTGAAGGGGTTCCAGGAGGCAGTGAGGACCAGCATCACTTTTCCCCGCTGGCACTTTAGCTGTGGCAGCAAAAGCTGGACGTTTGTCTTTTTTGCTCCAGACACGCCGAAAGTGAAAAAAGGTGCTTTTGCGGATAGAGTCCTCAGGAAAGCAGAGAGGGCCAAATTGTCTGGGGCATTTGAAGGAGTTCCAGGAGGCAGTGAGGACCAGCATGACTTTTCCCCGCTGGCACTTTAGCTGTGGCAGCAAAAGCTTGACGTTTGTCTTTTTTGCTCCAGACAGCGCCGAAAGTGAAAAAAGGTGCTTTTGCGGATAGAGTGCTCAGGAAAGCAGAGAGGGCCAAATTGTCTGGGGCATTTGAAGGGGTTCCAGGAGGCAGTGAGGACCAGCATCACTTTTCCCCGCTGGCACCTTTGCTGTGGCAGCAAAAGCTGGACGTTTGTCTTTTTTGCTCCAGAGAGCGCCGAAAGTGAAAAAAGGTGCTTTTGAGGATACAGTCCGCAGGAAAGCAGAGAGGGCCAAATTGTCTGTGGCATTTGAAGGGGTTCCAGGAGGCAGTGAGGACCAGCATCACTTTTCCCCGCTGGCACTTTAGCTGTGGCAGCAAAATCTGGACGTTTGTCTTTTTTGCTCCAGACAGCGCCGAAAGTGAAAAAAGGTGCTTTTGAGGATAGAATCCTCAGGAAAGCAGAGAGGGCCAAATTGTCTGGGGCATTTGAAGGGGTTCCAGGAGACAGTGAGGACCAGCATCACTTTTCCCCGCTGGCACTTAGCTGTGGCAGCAAAAGCTGGACGTTTGTCTTTTTTGCTCCAGACAGCGCCGAAAGTGAAAAAAGGTGCTTTTGCGGATAGAGTCCTCAGGAAAGCAGAGAGGGCCAAATTGTCTGGGGCATTTGAAGGGGTTCCAGGAGGCAGTGAGGACCAGCATCACTTTTCCCCGCTGGCACTTTAGCTGTGGCAGCAAAATCTGGACGTTTGTCTTTTTTGCTCCAGAGAGCGCCGAAAGTGAAAAAAGGTGCTTTTGAGGATAGAGTCCTCAGGAAAGCAGAGAGGGCCAAATTGTCTGGGGCATTTGAAGGGGTTCCAGGAGGCAGTGAGGACCAGCATCACTTTTCCCCGCTGGCACTTTAGCTGTGGCAGCAAAATCTGGACGTTTGTCTTTTTTGCTCCAGACAGCGCCGAAAGTGAAAAAAGGTGCTTTTGAGGATAGAATCCTCAGGAAAGCAGAGAGGGCCAAATTGTCTGGGGCATTTGAAGGGGTTCCAGGAGACAGTGAGGACCAGCATCACTTTTCCCCGCTGGCACTTTAGCTGTGGCAGCAAAAGCTGGACGTTTGTCTTTTTTGCTCCAGAGAGCGCCGAAAGTGAAAAAAGGTGCTTTTGCGGATAGAGTCCTCAGGAAAGCAGAGAGGGCCAAATTGTCTGGGGCATTTGAAGGGGTTCCAGGAGGCAGTGAGGACCAGCATCACTTTTCCCCGCTGGCACTTTAGCTGTGGCAGCAAAATCTGGACGTTTGTCTTTTTTGCTCCAGAGAGCGCCGAAAGTGAAAAAAGGTGCTTTTGAGGATAGAGTCCTCAGGAAAGCAGAGAGGGCCAAATTGTCTGGGGCATTTGAAGGGGTTCCAGGAGGCAGTGAGGACCAGCATCACTTTTCCCCGCTGGCACCTTTGCTGTGGCAGCAAAAGCTGGACGTTTGTCTTTTTTGCTCCAGAGAGCGCCAAAAGTGAAAAAAGGTGCTTTTGCGGATGGAGTCCTCAGGAAAGCAGAGAGGGCCAAATTGTCTGGGGCATTTGAAGGGGTTCCAGGAGGCAGTGAGGACCAGCATCACTTTTCCCCGCTGGCACTTTAGCTGTGGCAGCAAAATCTGGACGTTTGTTTTTTTGCTGCAGACAGCGCCGAAAGTGAAAAAAGGTGCTTTTGCGTATAGAGTCCTCAGGAAAGCAGAGAGGGCGAAATTGTCTGGGGCATTTGAAGGGGTTCCAGGAGGCAGTGAGGGCCAGCATCACTTTTCCCCGCTGGCACTTTAGCTGTGGCAGCAAAATCTGGACGTTTGTCTTTTTTGCTCCAGAGAGCGCCGAAAGTGAAAAAAGGTGCTTTTGAGGATAGAGTCCTCAGGAAAGCAGAGAGGGCCAAATTGTCTGGGGCATTTGAAGGGGTTCCAGGAGGCAGTGAGGACCAGCATCACTTTTCCCCGCTGGCACCTTTGCTGTGGCAGCAAAAGCTGGACGTTTGTCTTTTTTGCTCCAGACAGCGCCGAAAGTGAAAAAAGGTGCTTTTGCGGATGGAGTCCTCAGGAAAGCAGAGAGGGCCAAATTGTCTGGGGCATTTGAAGGGGTTCCAGGAGGCAGTGAGGACCAGCATCACTTTTCCCCGCTGGCACCTTTGCTGTGGCAGCAAAAGCTGGACGTTTGTCTTTTTTGCTCCAGAGAGCGCCGAAAGTGAAAAAAGGTGCTTTTGCGGATAGAGTGCTCAGGAAAGCAGAGAGGGCCAAATTGTCTGGGGCATTTGAAGGGGTTCCAGGAGGCAGTGAGGACCAGCATCACTTTTCCCCGCTGGCACTTTAGCTGTGGCAGCAAAAGCTGGACGTTTGTCTTTTTTGCTCCAGAGAGCGCCGAAAGTGAAAAAAGGTGCTTTTGCGGATAGAGTCCGCAGGAAAGCAGAGAGGGCCAAATTGTATGGGGCATTTAAAGCGGTTCCAGGAGGCAGTGAGGACCATCATAACTTTTCCCCGCTGGCACCTTTGCTGTGGCAGCAAAAGCTGGACGTTTGTCTTTTTTGCTCCAGAGAGCGCCAAAAGTGAAAAAAGGTGCTTTTGCGGATGGAGTCCTCAGGAAAGCAGAGAGGGCCAAATTGTCTGGGGCATTTGAAGGGGTTCCAGGAGGCAGTGAGGACCAGCATCACTTTTCCCCGCTGGCACCTTTGCTGTGGCAGCAAAAGCTTGACGTTTGTCTTTTTTGCTCCAGACAGCGCCGAAAGTGAAAAAAGGTGCTTTTGCGGATAGAGTGCTCAGGAAAGCAGAGAGGGCCAAATTGTCTGGGGCATTTGAAGGGGTTCCAGGAGGCAGTGAGGACCAGCATCACTTTTCCCCACTGGCACCTTTGCTGTGGCAGCAAAAGCTGGACGTTTGTCTTTTTTGCTCCAGAGAGCGCCGAAAGTGAAAAAAGGTGCTTTTGCGGATAGAGTGCTCAGGAAAGCAGAGAGGGCGAAATTGTCTGGGGCATTTGAAGGGGTTCCAGGAGGCAGTGAGGACCAGCATCACTTTTCCCCGCTGGCACTTTAGCTGTGGCAGCAAAAGCTGGACGTTTGTCTTTTTTGCTCCAGACACGCCGAAAGTGAAAAAAGGTGCTTTTGAGGATAGAGTCCTCAGGAAAGCAGAGAGGGCCAAATTGTCTGGGGCATTTGAAGGAGTTCCAGGAGGCAGTGAGGACCAGCATGACTTTTCCCCGCTGGCACTTTAGCTGTGGCAGCAAAAGCTGGACGTTTGTCTTTTTTGCTCCAGACAGCGCCGAAAGTGAAAAAAGGTGCTTTTGCGGATAGAGTGCTCAGGAAAGCAGAGAGGGCCAAATTGTCTGGGGCATTTGAAGGGGTTCCAGGAGGCAGTGAGAACCAGCATCACTTTTCCCCGCTGGCACCTTTGCTGTGGCAGCAAAAGCTGGACGTTTGTCTTTTTTGCTCCAGAGAGCGCCGAAAGTGAAAAAAGGTGCTTTTGCGGATAGAGTGCTCAGGAAAGCAGAGAGGGCGAAATTGTCTGGGGCATTTAAAGGGGTTCCAGGAGGCAGTGAGGACCAGCATCACTTTTCCCCGCTGGCACCTTTGCTGTGGCAGCAAAAGCTGGACATTTGTCTTTTTTGCTCCAGACACGCCGAAAGTGAAAAAAGGTGCTTTTGAGGATACAGTCCGCAGGAAAGCAGAGAGGGCCAAATTGTCTGGGGCATTTGAAGGGGTTCCAGGAGGCAGTGAGGACCAGCATCACTTTTCCCCGCTGGCACTTTAGCTGTGGCAGCAAAATCTGGACGTTTGTCTTTTTTGCTCCAGACAGCGCCGAAAGTGAAAAAAGGTGCTTTTGAGGATAGAGTGCTCAGGAAAGCAGAGAGGGCCAAATTGTCTGGGGCATTTGAAGGGGTTCCAGGAGGCAGTGAGGACCAGCATCACTTTTCCCCACTGGCACTTTAGCTGTGGCAGCAAAATCTGGACGTTTGTCTTTTTTGCTCCAGAGAGCGCCGAAAGTGAAAAAAGGTGCTTTTGCGGATGGAGTCCTCAGGAAAGCAGAGAGGGCGAAATTGTCTGGGGCATTTGAAGGGGTTCCAGGAGGCAGTGAGAACCAGCATCACTTTTCCCCGCTGGCACCTTTGCTGTGGCAGCAAAAGGTGGACGTTTGTCTTTTTTGCTCCAGAGAGCGCCGAAAGTGAAAAAAGGTGCTTTTGCGGATAGAGTCCGCAGGAAAGCAGAGAGGGCCAAATTGTCTGGGGCATGTGAAGGGGTTCCAGGAGGCAGTGAGGACCAGCATCACTTTTCCCCGCTGGCACCTTTGCTGTGGCAGCAAAAGCTGGACGTTTGTCTTTTTTGCTCCAAACACCGCTAAAAGTGAAAAAAGGTGCTTTTGAGGATAGAATCCTCAGGAAAGCAGAGAGGGCCAAATTGTCTGGGGCATTTGAAGGGGTTCCAGGAGACAGTGAGGACCAGCATCACTTTTCCCCGCTGGCACTTTAGCTGTGGCAGCAAAAGCTTGACGTTTGTCTTTTTTGCTCCAGACAGCGCCGAAAGTGAAAAAAGGTGCTTTTGCGGATAGAGTGCTCAGGAAAGCAGAGAGGGCCAAATTGTCTGGGGCATTTGAAGGGGTTCCAGGGGCAGTGAGGACCAGCATCACTTTTCCCCGCTGGCACCTTTGCTGTGGCAGCAAAAGCTGGACATTTGTCTTTTTTGCTCCAGACACGCCGAAAGTGAAAAAAGGTGCTTTTGAGGATACAGTCCGCAGGAAAGCAGAGAGGGCCAAATTGTCTGGGGCATTTGAAGGGGTTCCAGGAGGCAGTGAGGACCAGCATCACTTTTCCCCGCTGGCACTTTAGCTGTGGCAGCAAAATCTGGACGTTTGTCTTTTTTGCTCCAGACAGCGCCGAAAGTGAAAAAAGGTGCTTTTGAGGATAGAGTGCTCAGGAAAGCAGAGAGGGCCAAATTGTCTGGGGCATTTGAAGGGGTTCCAGGAGGCAGTGAGGACCAGCATCACTTTTCCCCGCTGGCACTTTAGCTGTGGCAGCAAAATCTGGACGTTTGTCTTTTTTGCTCCAGAGAGCGCCGAAAGTGAAAAAAGGTGCTTTTGCGGATGGAGTCCTCAGGAAAGCAGAGAGGGCGAAATTGTCTGGGGCATTTGAAGGGGTTCCAGGAGGCAGTGAGAACCAGCATCACTTTTCCCCGCTGGCACCTTTGCTGTGGCAGCAAAAGGTGGACGTTTGTCTTTTTTGCTCCAGAGAGCGCCGAAAGTGAAAAAAGGTGCTTTTGCGGATAGAGTCCACAGGAAAGCAGAGAGGGCCAAATTGTCTGGGGCATGTGAAGGGGTTCCAGGAGGCAGTGAGGACCAGCATCACTTTTCCCCGCTGGCACCTTTGCTGTGGCAGCAAAAGCTGGACGTTTGTCTTTTTTGCTCCAAACACCGCTAAAAGTGAAAAAAGGTGCTTTTGAGGATAGAATCCTCAGGAAAGCAGAGAGGGCCAAATTGTCTGGGGCATTTGAAGGGGTTCCAGGAGACAGTGAGGACCAGCATCACTTTTCCCCGCTGGCACTTTAGCTGTGGCAGCAAAAGCTTGACGTTTGTCTTTTTTGCTCCAGACAGCGCCGAAAGTGAAAAAAGGTGCTTTTGCGGATAGAGTGCTCAGGAAAGCAGAGAGGGCCAAATTGTCTGGGGCATTTGAAGGGGTTCCAGGAGGCAGTGAGGACCAGCATCACTTTTCCCCGCTGGCACTTTAGCTGTGGCAGCAAAATCTGGACGTTTGTCTTTTTTGCTCCAGAGAGCGCCGAAAGTGAAAAAAGGTGCTTTTGAGGATAGAGTCCTCAGGAAAGCAGAGAGGGCCAAATTGTATGGGGCATTTAAAGGGGTTCCAGGAGGCAGTGAGGACCAGCATCACTTTTCCCCGCTGGCACCTTTGCTGTGGCAGCAAAAGCTGGACGTTTGTCTTTTTTGCTCCAAACACCGCTAAAAGTGAAAAAAGGTGCTTTTGAGGATAGAATCCTCAGGAAAGCAGAGAGGGCCAAATTGTCTGGGGCATTTGAAGGGGTTCCAGGAGACAGTGAGGACCAGCATCACTTTTCCCCGCTGGCACTTTAGCTGTGGCAGCAAAAGCTGGACGTTTGTCTTTTTTGCTCCAGACAGCGCCGAAAGTGAAAAAAGGTGCTTTTGCGGATAGAGTCCTCAGGAAAGCAGAGAGGGCCAAATTGTCTGGGGCATTTGAAGGGGTTCCAGGAGGCAGTGAGGACCAGCATCACTTTTCCCCGCTGGCACTTTAGCTGTGGCAGCAAAATCTGGACGTTTGTCTTTTTTGCTCCAGAGAGCGCCGAAAGTGAAAAAAGGTGCTTTTGAGGATAGAGTCCTCAGGAAAGCAGAGAGGGCCAAATTGTCTGGGGCATTTGAAGGGGTTCCAGGAGGCAGTGAGGACCAGCATAACTTTTCCCGCTGGCACCTTTGCTGTGGCAGCAAAAGCTGGACGTTTGTCTTTTTTGCTCCAGACAGCGCCGAAAGTGAAAAAAGGTGCTTTTGCGGATGGAGTCCTCAGGAAAGCAGAGAGGGCCAAATTGTCTGGGGCATTTGAAGGGGTTCCAGGAGGCAGTGAGGACCAGCATCACTTTTCCCCGCTGGCACCTTTGCTGTGGCAGCAAAAGCTGGACGTTTGTCTTTTTTGCTCCAGAGAGCGCCGAAAGTGAAAAAAGGTGCTTTTGCGGATAGAGTGCTCAGGAAAGCAGAGAGGGCCAAATTGTCTGGGGCATTTGAAGGGGTTCCAGGAGGCAGTGAGGACCAGCATCACTTTTCCCCGCTGGCACTTTAGCTGTGGCATCAAAATCTGGACGTTTGTCTTTTTTGCTCCAGAGAGCGCCGAAAGTGAAAAAAGGTGCTTTTGCGGATAGAGTCCGCAGGAAAGCAGAGAGGGCCAAATTGTATGGGGCATTTAAAGCGGTTCCAGGAGGCAGTGAGGACCATCATAACTTTTCCCCGCTGGCACCTTTGCTGTGGCAGCAAAAGCTGGACGTTTGTCTTTTTTGCTCCAGAGAGCGCCAAAAGTGAAAAAAGGTGCTTTTGCGGATGGAGTCCTCAGGAAAGCAGAGAGGGCCAAATTGTCTGGGGCATTTGAAGGGGTTCCAGGAGGCAGTGAGGACCAGCATCACTTTTCCCCGCTGGCACCTTTGCTGTGGCAGCAAAAGCTTGACGTTTGTCTTTTTTGCTCCAGACAGCGCCGAAAGTGAAAAAAGGTGCTTTTGCGGATAGAGTGCTCAGGAAAGCAGAGAGGGCCAAATTGTCTGGGGCATTTGAAGGGGTTCCAGGAGGCAGTGAGGACCAGCATCACTTTTCCCCGCTGGCACCTTTGCTGTGGCAGCAAAAGCTGGACGTTTGTCTTTTTTGCTCCAGAGAGCGCCGAAAGTGAAAAAAGGTGCTTTTGCGGATAGAGTGCTCAGGAAAGCAGAGAGGGCCAAATTGTCTGGGGCATTTGAAGGGGTTCCAGGAGGCAGTGAGGACCAGCATCACTTTTCCCCGCTGGCACTTTAGCTGTGGCAGCAAAAGCTGGACGTTTGTCTTTTTTGCTCCAGACACGCCGAAAGTGAAAAAAGGTGCTTTTGCGGATAGAGTCCTCAGGAAAGCAGAGAGGGCCAAATTGTCTGGGGCATTTGAAGGAGTTCCAGGAGGCAGTGAGGACCAGCATGACTTTTCCCCGCTGGCACTTTAGCTTTGGCAGCAAAAGCTGGACGTTTGTCTTTTTTGCTCCAGACAGCGCCGAAAGTGAAAAAAGGTGCTTTTGCGGATAGAGTCCTCAGGAAAGCAGAGAGGGCCAAATTGTCTGGGGCATTTGAAGGGGTTCCAGGAGGCAGTGAGAACCAGCATCACTTTTCCCCGCTGGCACCTTTGCTGTGGCAGCAAAAGCTGGACATTTGTCTTTTTTGCTCCAGACACGCCGAAAGTGAAAAAAGGTGCTTTTGAGGATACATTCCGCAGGAAAGCAGAGAGGGCCAAATTGTCTGTGGCATTTGAAGGGGTTCCAGGAGGCAGTGAGGACCAGCATCACTTTTCCCCGCTGGCACTTTAGCTGTGGCAGCAAAATCTGGACGTTTGTCTTTTTTGCTCCAGACAGCGCCGAAAGTGAAAAAAGGTGCTTTTGAGGATAGAGTGCTCAGGAAAGCAGAGAGGGCCAAATTGTCTGGGGCATTTGAAGGGGTTCCAGGAGGCAGTGAGGACCAGCATCACTTTTCCCCGCTGGCACTTTAGCTGTGGCAGCAAAATCTGGACGTTTGTCTTTTTTGCTCCAGAGAGCGCCCAAAGTGAAAAAAGGTGCTTTTGAGGATAGAGTCCTCAGGAAAGCAGAGAGGGCCAAATTGTATGGGGCATTTAAAGGGGTTCCAGGAGGCAGTGAGGACCAGCATCACTTTTCCCCGCTGGCACCTTTGCTGTGGCAGCAAAAGCTGGACGTTTGTCTTTTTTGCTCCAGAGAGCGCCGAAAGTGAAAAAAGGTGCTTTTGAGGATGGAGTCCTCAGGAAAGCAGAGAGGGCCAAATTGTCTGGGGCATTTGAAGGGGTTCCAGGAGGCAGTGAGGACCAGCATCACTTTTCCCCGCTGGCACCTTTGCTGTGGCAGCAAAAGCTGGACGTTTGTTTTTTTTGCTCCAGACACGCCGAAAGTGAAAAAAGGTGCTTTTGAGGATGGAGTCCTCAGGAAAGCAGAGAGGGCCAAATTGTATGGGGCATTTGAAGGGGTTCCAGGAGGCAGTGAGGACCAGCATCACTTTTCCCCGCTGGCACCTTTGCTGTGGCAGCAAAAGCTGGACGTTTGTCTTTTTTGCTCCAGAGAGCGCCAAAAGTGAAAAAAGGTGCTTTTGAGGAAGGAGTCCTCAGGAAAGCAGAGAGGGCCAAATTGTCTGGGGCATTTGAAGGGGTTCCAGGAGGCAGTGAGGACCAGCATCACTTTTCCCCGCTGGCACCTTTGCTGTGGCAGCAAAAGGTGGACGTTTGTCTTTTTTGCTCCAGACAGCGCCGAAAGTGAAAAAAGGTGCTTTTGAGGATAGAGTGCGCAGGAAAGCAGAGAGAGCCAAATTGTCTGGGGCATTTGAAGGGGTTCCAGGAGGCAGTGAGGACCAGCATCACTTTTCCCCGCTGGCACCTTTGCTGTGGCAGCAAAAGCTGGACGTTTGTCTTTTTTGCTCCAGAGAGCGCCGAAAGTGAAAAAAGGTGCTTTTGCGGATGGAGTCCTCAGGAAAGCAGAGAGGGCCAAATTGTCTGGGGCATTTGAAGGGGTTCCAGGAGGCAGTGAGAAGCAGCATCACTTTTCCCCGCTGGCACCTTTGCTGTGGCAGGAAAAGCTGGACATTTGTCTTTTTTGCTCCAGACACGCCGAAAGTGAAAAAAGGTGCTTTTGAGGATACATTCCGCAGGAAAGCAGAGAGGGCCAAATTGTCTGTGGCATTTGAAGGGGTTCCAGGAGGCAGTGAGGACCAGCATCACTTTTCCCCGCTGGCACTTTAGCTGTGGCAGCAAAATCTGGACGTTTGTCTTTTTTGCTCCAGACAGCGCCGAAAGTGAAAAAAGGTGCTTTTGAGGATAGAGTGCTCAGGAAAGCAGAGAGGGCCAAATTGTCTGGGGCATTTGAAGGGGTTCCAGGAGGCAGTGAGGACCAGCATCACTTTTCCCCGCTGGCACTTTAGCTGTGGCAGCAAAATCTGGACGTTTGTCTTTTTTGCTCCAGAGAGCGCCGAAAGTGAAAAAAGGTGCTTTTGAGGATAGAGTCCTCAGGAAAGCAGAGAGGGCCAAATTGTATGGGGCATTTAAAGGGGTTCCAGGAGGCAGTGAGGACCAGCATCACTTTTCCCCGCTGGCACCTTTGCTGTGGCAGCAAAAGCTGGACGTTTGTCTTTTTTGCTCCAGAGAGCGCCGAAAGTGAAAAAAGGTGCTTTTGAGGATGGAGTCCTCAGGAAAGCAGAGAGGGCCAAATTGTCTGGGGCATTTGAAGGGGTTCCAGGAGGCAGTGAGGACCAGCATCACTTTTCCCCGCTGGCACCTTTGCTGTGGCAGCAAAAGCTGGACGTTTGTTTTTTTTGCTCCAGACACGCCGAAAGTGAAAAAAGGTGCTTTTGAGGATGGAGTCCTCAGGAAAGCAGAGAGGGCCAAATTGTCTGGGGCATTTGAAGGGGTTCCAGGAGGCAGTGAGGACCAGCATCACTTTTCCCCGCTGGCACCTTTGCTGTGGCAGCAAAAGCTGGACGTTTGTCTTTTTTGCTCCAGAGAGCGCCAAAAGTGAAAAAAGGTGCTTTTGAGGAAGGAGTCCTCAGGAAAGCAGAGAGGGCCAAATTGTCTGGGGCATTTGAAGGGGTTCCAGGAGGCAGTGAGGACCAGCATCACTTTTCCCCGCTGGCACCTTTGCTGTGGCAGCAAAAGCTGGACGTTTGTCTTTTTTGCTCCAGACACGCCGAAAGTGAAAAAAGGTGCTTTTGAGGATAGAGTGCGCAGGAAAGCAGAGAGAGCCAAATTGTCTGGGGCATTTGAAGGGGTTCCAGGAGGCAGTGAGGACCAGCATCACTTTTCCCCGCTGGCACCTTTGCTGTGGCAGCAAAAGCTGGACGTTTGTCTTTTTTGCTCCAGAGAGCGCCGAAAGTGAAAAAAGGTGCTTTTGCGGATGGAGTCCTCAGGAAAGCAGAGAGGGCCAAATTGTCTGGGGCATTTGAAGGGGTTCCAGGAGGCAGTGAGAAGCAGCATCACTTTTCCCCGCTGGCACCTTTGCTGTGGCAGCAAAAGCTGGACGTTTGTCTTTTTTGCTCCAGAGAGCGCCGAAAGTGAAAAAAGGTGCTTTTGCGGATAGAGTCCGCAGGAAAGCAGAGAGGGCCAAATTGTCTGGGGCATTTGAAGGGGTTCCAGGAGGCAGTGAGGACCAGCATCACTTTTCCCCGCTGGCACTTTAGCTGTGGCAGCAAAATCTGGACGTTTGTCTTTTTTGCTCCAGACGCCGAAAGTGAAAAAAGGTGCTTTTGAGGATAGAATCCTCAGGAAAGCAGAGAGGGCCAAATTGTCTGGGGCATTTGAAGGGGTTCCAGGAGACAGTGAGGACCAGCATCACTTTTCCCCGCTGGCACTTTAGCTGTGGCAGCAAAAGCTGGACGTTTGTCTTTTTTGCTCCAGACAGCGCCGAAAGTGAAAAAAGGTGCTTTTGCGGATAGAGTCCTCAGGAAAGCAGAGAGGGCCAAATTGTCTGGGGCATTTGAAGGGGTTCCAGGAGGCAGTGAGGACCAGCATCACTTTTCCCCGCTGGCACTTTAGCTGTGGCAGCAAAATCTGGACGTTTGTCTTTTTTGCTCCAGACAGCGCCGAAAGTGAAAAAAGGTGCTTTTGAGGATAGAGTCCTCAGGAAAGCAAAGAAGGCCAAATTGTCTGGGGCATTTGAAGGGGTTCCAGGAGGCAGTGAGGACCAGCATCACTTTTCCCCGCTGGCACCTTTGCTGTGGCAGCAAAAGCTGGACGTTTGTCTTTTTTGCTCCAGAGAGCGCCAAAAGTGAAAAAAGGTGCTTTTGCGTATAGAGTCCTCAGGAAAGCAGAGAGGGTGAAATTGTCTGGGGCATTTGAAGGGGTTCCAGGAGGCAGTGAGGGCCAGCATCACTTTTCCCCGCTGGCACTTTAGCTGTGGCAGCAAAATCTGGACGTTTGTCTTTTTTGCTCCAGAGAGCGCCGAAAGTGAAAAAAGGTGCTTTTGAGGATAGAGTCCTCAGGAAAGCAGAGAGGGCCAAATTGTCTGGGGCATTTGAAGGGGTTCCAGGAGGCAGTGAGGACCAGCATCACTTTTCCCCGCTGGCACCTTTGCTGTGGCAGCAAAAGCTGGACGTTTGTCTTTTTTGCTCCAGACAGCGCCGAAAGTGAAAAAAGGTGCTTTTGCGGATAGAGTCCTCAGGAAAGCAGAGAGGGCCAAATTGTCTGGGGCATTTGAAGGGGTTCCAGGAGGCAGTGAGGACCAGCATCACTTTTCCCCGCTGGCACCTTTGCTGTGGCAGCAAAAGCTGGACGTTTGTCTTTTTTGCTCCAGAGAGCGCCGAAAGTGAAAAAAGGTGCTTTTGCGGATAGAGTCCTCAGGAAAGCAGAGAGGGCCAAATTGTCTGGGGCATTTGAAGGGGTTCCAGGAGGCAGTGAGGACCAGCATCACTTTTCCCCGCTGGCACTTTAGCTGTGGCAGCAAAATCTGGACGTTTGTCTTTTTTGCTCCAGAGAGCGCCGAAAGTGAAAAAAGGTGCTTTTGCGGATAGAGTCCGCAGGAAAGCAGAGAGGGCCAAATTGTATGGGGCATTTAAAGCGGTTCCAGGAGGCAGTGAGGACCAGCATAACTTTTCCCCGCTGGCACCTTTGCTGTGGCAGCAAAAGCTGGACGTTTGTCTTTTTTGCTCCAGAGAGCGCCAAAAGTGAAAAAAGGTGCTTTTGCGGATGGAGTCCTCAGGAAAGCAGAGAGGGCCAAATTGTCTGGGGCATTTGAAGGGGTTCCAGGAGGCAGTGAGGACCAGCATCACTTTTCCCCGCTGGCACCTTTGCTGTGGCAGCAAAAGCTGGACGTTTGTCTTTTTTGCTCCAGAGAGCGCCGAAAGTGAAAAAAGGTGCTTTTGCGGATAGAGTGCTCAGGAAAGCAGAGAGGGCAAAATTGTCTGGGGCATTTGAAGGGGTTCCAGGAGGCAGTGAGGACCAGCATCACTTTTCCCTGCTGGCACTTTAGCTGTGGCAGCAAAAGCTGGACGTTTGTCTTTTTTGCTCCAGACACGCCGAAAGTGAAAAAAGGTGCTTTTGAGGATAGAGTCCTCAGGAAAGCAGAGAGGGCCAAATTGTCTGGGGCATTTAAAGGAGTTCCAGGAGGCAGTGAGGACCAGCATGACTTTTCCCCGCTGGCACTTTAGCTGTGGCAGCAAAAGCTGGACGTTTGTCTTTTTTGCTCCAGACAGCGCCGAAAGTGAAAAAAGGTGCTTTTGCGGATAGAGTCCTCAGGAAAGCAGAGAGGGCCAAATTGTCTGGGGCATTTGAAGGGGTTCCAGGAGGCAGTGAGAACCAGCATCACTTTTCCCCGCTGGCACCTTTGCTGTGGCAGCAAAAGCTGGACGTTTCTCTTTTTTGCTCCAGAGAGCGCCGAAAGTGAAAAAAGGTGCTTTTGCGGATAGAGTGCTCAGGAAAGCAGAGAGGGCGAAATTGTCTGGGGCATTTAAAGGGGTTCCAGGAGGCAGTGAGGACCAGCATCACTTTTCCCCGCTGGCACCTTTGCTGTGGCAGCAAAAGCTGGACATTTGTCTTTTTTGCTCCAGACACGCCGAAAGTGAAAAAAGGTGCTTTTGAGGATAGAGTGCGCAGGAAAGCAGAGAGGGCCAAATTGTCTGGGGCATTTGAAGGGGTTCCAGGAGGCAGTGAGGACCAGCATCACTTTTCCCCGCTGGCACTTTAGCTGTGGCAGCAAAATCTGGACGTTTGTCTTTTTTGCTCCAGACAGCGCCGAAAGTGAAAAAAGGTGCTTTTGAGGATAGAGTGCTCAGGAAAGCAGAGAGGGCCAAATTGTCTGGGGCATTTGAAGGGGTTCCAGGAGGCAGTGAGGACCAGCATCACTTTTCCCCGCTGGCACTTTAGCTGTGGCAGCAAAAGCTGGACGTTTGTCTTTTTTGCTCCAGAGAGCGCCAAAAGTGAAAAAAGGTGCTTTTGAGGATGGAGTCCTCAGGAAAGCAGAGAGGGCCAAATTGTCTGGGGCATTTGAAGGGGTTCCAGGAGGCAGTGAGGACCAGCATCACTTTTCCCCGCTGGCACCTTTGCTGTGGCAGCAAAAGCTGGACGTTTGTCTTTTTTGCTCCAGAGAGCGCCGAAAGTGAAAAAAGGTGCTTTTGAGGATAGAGTGCGCAGGAAAGCAGAGAGAGCCAAATTGTCTGGGGCATTTGAAGGGGTTCCAGGAGGCAGTGAGGACCAGCATCACTTTTCCCCGCTGGCACCTTTGCTGTGGCAGCAAAAGCTGGACGTTTGTCTTTTTTGCTCCAGAGAGCACTAAAAGTGAAAAAAGGTGCTTTTGCGGATGGAGTGCTCAGGAAAGCAGAGAGGGCGAAATTGTCTGGGGCATTTGAAGGGGTTCCAGGAGGCAGTGAGGACCAGCATCACTTTTCCCCGCTGGCACCTTTGCTGTGGCAGCAAAAGCTGGACGTTTGTCTTTTTTGCTCCAGAGAGCGCCGAAAGTGAAAAAAGGTGCTTTTGAGGATAGAGTCCTCAGGAAAGCAGAGAGGGCCAAATTGTATGGGGCATTTAAAGGGGTTCCAGGAGGCAGTGAGGACCAGCATCACTTTTCCCCGCTGGCACCTTTGCTGTGGCAGCAAAAGCTGGACGTTTGTCTTTTTTGCTCCAGAGAGCGCCAAAAGTGAAAAAAGGTGCTTTTGCGGATGGAGTCCTCAGGAAAGCAGAGAGGGCCAAATTGTCTGGGGCATTTAAAGCGGTTCCAGGAGGCAGTGAGGACCAGCATCACTTTTCCCCGCTGGCACCTTTGCTGTGGCAGCAAAAGCTGGACGTTTGTCTTTTTTGCTCCAGACACGCCGAAAGTGAAAAAAGGTGCTTTTGAGGATAGAGTGCGCAGGAAAGCAGAGAGAGCCAAATTGTCTGGGGCATTTGATGGGGTTCCAGGAGGCAGTGAGGACCAGCATCACTTTTCCCCGCTGGCACCTTTGCTGTGGCAGCAAAAGCTGGACGTTTGTCTTTTTTGCTCCAGAGAGCGCCAAAAGTGAAAAAAGGTGCTTTTGCGGATGGAGTCCTCAGGAAAGCAGAGAGGGCCAAATTGTCTGGGGCATTTGAAGGGGTTCCAGGAGGCAGTGAGGACCAGCATCACTTTTCCCCGCTGGCACCTTTGCTGTGGCAGCAAAAGCTGGACGTTTGTCTTTTTTGCTCCAGAGAGCGCCGAAAGTGAAAAAAGGTGCTTTTGAGGATAGAGTCCTCAGGAAAGCAGAGAGGGCCAAATTGTCTGGGGCATTCGATGGGGTTCCAGGAGGCAGTGAGAACCAGCATCACTTTTCCCCGCTGGCACCTTTGCTGTGGCAGCAAAAGCTGGACGTTTCTCTTTTTTGCTCCAGAGAGCGCCGAAAGTGAAAAAAGGTGCTTTTGCGGATAGAGTGCTCAGGAAAGCAGAGAGGGCCAAATTGTCTGGGGCATTTAAAGGGGTTCCAGGAGGCAGTGAGGACCAGCATCACTTTTCCCCGCTGGCACCTTTGCTGTGGCAGCAAAAGCTGGACATTTGTCTTTTTTGCTCCAGACACGCCGAAAGTGAAAAAAGGTGCTTTTGAGGATACAGTCCGCAGGAAAGCAGAGAGAGCCAAATTGTCTGGGGCATTTGAAGGGGTTCCAGGAGGCAGTGAGGACCAGCATCACTTTTCCCCGCTGGCACTTTAGCTGTGGCAGCAAAATCTGGACGTTTGTCTTTTTTGCTCCAGAGAGCGCCAAAAGTGAAAAAAGGTGCTTTTGAGGATAGAATCCTCAGGAAAGCAGAGAGGGCCAAATTGTCTGGGGCATTTGAAGGGGTTCCAGGAGGCAGTGAGGACCAGCATCACTTTTCCCCGCTGGCACTTTAGCTGTGGCAGCAAAATCTGGACGTTTGTCTTTTTTGCTCCAGAGAGCGCCGAAAGTGAAAAAAGGTGCTTTTGAGGATAGAGTCCTCAGGAAAGCAGAGAGGGCCAAATTGTCTGGGGCATTTGAAGGGGTTCCAGGAGGCAGTGAGGACCAGCATCACTTTTCCCCGCTGGCACTTTAGCTGTGGCAGCAAAATCTGGACGTTTGTCTTTTTTGCTCCAGAGAGCGCCGAAAGTGAAAAAAGGTGCTTTTGAGGATAGAGTCCTCAGGAAAGCAGAGAGGGCCAAATTGTCTGGGGCATTTAAAGGGGTTCCAGGAGGCAGTGAGGACCAGCATCACTTTTCCCCGCTGGCACTTTAGCTGTGGCAGCAAAATCTGGACGTTTGTCTTTTTTGCTCCAGAGAGCGCCGAAAGTGAAAAAAGGTGCTTTTGAGGATAGAGTCCTCAGGAAAGCAGAGAGGGCCAAATTGTCTGGGGCATTTGAAGGGGTTCCAGGAGGCAGTGAGGACCAGCATCACTTTTCCCCGCTGGCACCTTTGCTGTGGCAGCAAAAGCTGGACGTTTGTCTTTTTTGCTCCAGAGAGCGCCGAAAGTGAAAAAAGGTGCTTTTGCGGATAGAGTCCTCAGGAAAGCAGAGAGGGCCAAATTGTCTGGGGCATTTGAAGGGGTTCCAGGAGGCAGTGAGGACCAGCATCACTTTTCCCCGCTGGCACTTTAGCTGTGGCAGCAAAAGCTGGACGTTTGTCTTTTTTGCTCCAGAGAGCGCCGAAAGTGAAAAAAGGTGCTTTTGAGGATAGAGTCCTCAGGAAAGCAGAGAGGGCCAAATTGTATGGGGCATTTAAAGCGGTTCCAGGAGGCAGTGAGGACCAGCATCACTTTTCCCCACTGGCACCTTTGCTGTGGCAGCAAAAGCTGGACGTTTGTCTTTTTTGCTCCAGAGAGCGCCAAAAGTGAAAAAAGGTGCTTTTGCGGATGGAGTCCTCAGGAAAGCAGAGAGGGCCAAATTGTCTGGGGCATTTGAAGGGGTTCCAGGAGGCAGTGAGAACCAGCATCACTTTTCCCCGCTGGCACCTTTGCTGTGTCAGCAAAAGCTGGACGTTTGTCTTTTTTGCTCCAGAGAGCGCCGAAAGTGAAAAAAGGTGCTTTTGCGGATAGAGTGCTCAGGAAAGCAGAGAGGGCGAAATTGTCTGGGGCATTTAAAGGGGTTCCAGGAGGCAGTGAGGACCAGCATCACTTTTCCCCGCTGGCACCTTTGCTGTGGCAGCAAAAGCTGGACATTTGTCTTTTTTGCTCCAGACACGCCGAAAGTGAAAAAAGGTGCTTTTGAGGATACAATTCGCAGGAAAGCAGAGAGGGCCAAATTGTCTGTGGCATTTGAAGGGGTTCCAGGAGGCAGTGAGGACCAGCATCACTTTTCCCCGCTGGCACTTTAGCTGTGGCAGCAAAAGCTGGACGTTTGTCTTTTTTGCTCCAGAGAGCGCCGAAAGTGAAAAAAGGTGCTTTTGCGGATAGAGTCCTCAGGAAAGCAGAGAGGGCCAAATTGTCTGGGGCATTTGAAGGGGTTCCAGGAGGCAGTGAGGACCAGCATCACTTTTCCCCGCTGGCACTTTAGCTGTGGCAGCAAAATCTGGACGTTTGTCTTTTTTGCTCCAGAGAGCGCCGAAAGTGAAAAAAGGTGCTTTTGCGGATAGAGTGCTCAGGAAAGCAGAGAGGGCCAAATTGTATGGGGCATTTAAAGCGGTTCCAGGAGGCAGTGAGGACCAGCATAACTTTTCCCCGCTGGCACCTTTGCTGTGGCAGCAAAAGCTGGACGTTTGTCTTTTTTGCTCCAGAGAGCGCCAAAAGTGAAAAAAGGTGCTTTTGCGGATGGAGTCCTCAGGAAAGCAGAGAGGGCCAAATTGTCTGGGGCATTTGAAGGGGTTCCAGGAGGCAGTGAGGACCAGCATCACTTTTCCCCGCTGGCACCTTTGCTGTGGCAGCAAAAGCTGGACGTTTGTCTTTTTTGCTCCAGAGAGCGCCGAAAGTGAAAAAAGGTGCTTTTGCGGATAGAGTGCTCAGGAAAGCAGAGAGGGCGAAATTGTCTGGGGCATTTGAAGGGGTTCCAGGAGGCAGTGAGGACCAGCATCACTTTTCCCCGCTGGCACTTTAGCTGTGGCAGCAAAAGCTGGACGTTTGTCTTTTTTGCTCCAGACACGCCGAAAGTGAAAAAAGGTGCTTTTGAGGATAGAGTCCTCAGGAAAGCAGAGAGGGCCAAATTGTCTGGGGCATTTGAAGGGGTTCCAGGAGGCAGTGAGAACCAGCATCACTTTTCCCCGCTGGCACCTTTGCTGTGGCAGCAAAAGCTGGACGTTTCTCTTTTTTGCTCCAGAGAGCGCCGAAAGTGAAAAAAGGTGCTTTTGCGGATAGAGTGCTCAGGAAAGCAGATAGGGCGAAATTGTCTGGGGCATTTAAAGGGGTTCCAGGAGGCAGTGAGGACCAGCATCACTTTTCCCCGCTGGCACCTTTGCTGTGGCAGCAAAAGCTGGACATTTGTCTTTTTTGCTCCAGACACGCCGAAAGTGAAAAAAGGTGCTTTTGAGGATAGAGTGCGCAGGAAAGCAGAGAGGGCCAAATTGTCTGGGGCATTTGAAGGGGTTCCAGGAGGCAGTGAGGACCAGCATCACTTTTCCCCGCTGGCACTTTAGCTGTGGCAGCAAAATCTGGACGTTTGTCTTTTTTGCTCCAGACAGCGCCGAAAGTGAAAAAAGGTGCTTTTGAGGATAGAGTGCTCAGGAAAGCAGAGAGGGCCAAATTGTCTGGGGCATTTGAAGGGGTTCCAGGAGGCAGTGAGGACCAGCATCACTTTTCCCCGCTGGCACTTTAGCTGTGGCAGCAAAAGCTGGACGTTTGTCTTTTTTGCTCCAGAGAGCGCCAAAAGTGAAAAAAGGTGCTTTTGAGGATGGAGTCCTCAGGAAAGCAGAGAGGGCCAAATTGTCTGGGGCATTTGAAGGGGTTCCAGGAGGCAGTGAGGACCAGCATCACTTTTCCCCGCTGGCACCTTTGCTGTGGCAGCAAAAGCTGGACGTTTGTCTTTTTTGCTCCAGAGAGCGCCGAAAGTGAAAAAAGGTGCTTTTGAGGATAGAGTGCGCAGGAAAGCAGAGAGAGCCAAATTGTCTGGGGCATTTGAAGGGGTTCCAGGAGGCAGTGAGGACCAGCATCACTTTTCCCCGCTGGCACCTTTGCTGTGGCAGCAAAAGCTGGACGTTTGTCTTTTTTGCTCCAGAGAGCACTAAAAGTGAAAAAAGGTGCTTTTGCGGATGGAGTGCTCAGGAAAGCAGAGAGGGCGAAATTGTCTGGGGCATTTGAAGGGGTTCCAGGAGGCAGTGAGGACCAGCATCACTTTTCCCCGCTGGCACCTTTGCTGTGGCAGCAAAAGCTGGACGTTTGTCTTTTTTGCTCCAGAGAGCGCCGAAAGTGAAAAAAGGTGCTTTTGAGGATAGAGTCCTCAGGAAAGCAGAGAGGGCCAAATTGTATGGGGCATTTAAAGGGGTTCCAGGAGGCAGTGAGGACCAGCATCACTTTTCCCCGCTGGCACCTTTGCTGTGGCAGCAAAATCTGGACGTTTGTCTTTTTTGCTCCAGAGAGCGCCAAAAGTGAAAAAAGGTGCTTTTGCGGATGGAGTCCTCAGGAAAGCAGAGAGGGCCAAATTGTCTGGGGCATTTAAAGCGGTTCCAGGAGGCAGTGAGGACCAGCATCACTTTTCCCCGCTGGCACCTTTGCTGTGGCAGCAAAAGCTGGACGTTTGTCTTTTTTGCTCCAGACACGCCGAAAGTGAAAAAAGGTGCTTTTGAGGATAGAGTGCGCAGGAAAGCAGAGAGAGCCAAATTGTCTGGGGCATTTGAAGGGGTTCCAGGAGGCAGTGAGGACCAGCATCACTTTTCCCCGCTGGCACCTTTGCTGTGGCAGCAAAAGCTGGACGTTTGTCTTTTTTGCTCCAGAGAGCGCCAAAAGTGAAAAAAGGTGCTTTTGCGGATGGAGTCCTCAGGAAAGCAGAGAGGGCCAAATTGTCTGGGGCATTTGAAGGGGTTCCAGGAGGCAGTGAGGACCAGCATCACTTTTCCCCGCTGGCACCTTTGCTGTGGCAGCAAAATCTGGACGTTTGTCTTTTTTGCTCCAGAGAGCGCCGAAAGTGAAAAAAGGTGCTTTTGAGGATAGAGTCCTCAGGAAAGCAGAGAGGGCCAAATTGTCTGGGGCATTCGATGGGGTTCCAGGAGGCAGTGAGAACCAGCATCACTTTTCCCCGCTGGCACCTTTGCTGTGGCAGCAAAAGCTGGACATTTGTCTTTTTTGCTCCAGACACGCCGAAAGTGAAAAAAGGTGCTTTTGAGGATACAGTCCGCAGGAAAGCAGAGAGAGCCAAATTGTCTGGGGCATTTGAAGGGGTTCCAGGAGGCAGTGAGGACCAGCATCACTTTTCCCCGCTGGCACTTTAGCTGTGGCAGCAAAATCTGGACGTTTGTCTTTTTTGCTCCAGAGAGCGCCAAAAGTGAAAAAAGGTGCTTTTGAGGATAGAATCCTCAGGAAAGCAGAGAGGGCCAAATTGTCTGGGGCATTTGAAGGGGTTCCAGGAGGCAGTGAGGACCAGCATCACTTTTCCCCGCTGGCACTTTAGCTGTGGCAGCAAAATCTGGACGTTTGTCTTTTTTGCTCCAGAGAGCGCCGAAAGTGAAAAAAGGTGCTTTTGAGGATAGAGTCCTCAGGAAAGCAGAGAGGGCCAAATTGTCTGGGGCATTTGAAGGGGTTCCAGGAGGCAGTGAGGACCAGCATCACTTTTCCCCGCTGGCACTTTAGCTGTGGCAGCAAAATCTGGACGTTTGTCTTTTTTGCTCCAGAGAGCGCCGAAAGTGAAAAAAGGTGCTTTTGAGGATAGAGTCCTCAGGAAAGCAGAGAGGGCCAAATTGTCTGGGGCATTTAAAGGGGTTCCAGGAGGCAGTGAGGACCAGCATCACTTTTCCCCGCTGGCACTTTAGCTGTGGCAGCAAAATCTGGACGTTTGTCTTTTTTGCTCCAGAGAGCGCCGAAAGTGAAAAAAGGTGCTTTTGAGGATAGAGTCCTCAGGAAAGCAGAGAGGGCCAAATTGTCTGGGGCATTTGAAGGGGTTCCAGGAGGCAGTGAGGACCAGCATCACTTTTCCCCGCTGGCACCTTTGCTGTGGCAGCAAAAGCTGGACGTTTGTCTTTTTTGCTCCAGAGAGCGCCGAAAGTGAAAAAAGGTGCTTTTGCGGATAGAGTCCTCAGGAAAGCAGAGAGGGCCAAATTGTCTGGGGCATTTGAAGGGGTTCCAGGAGGCAGTGAGGACCAGCATCACTTTTCCCCGCTGGCACTTTAGCTGTGGCAGCAAAATCTGGACGTTTGTCTTTTTTGCTCCAGAGAGCGCCGAAAGTGAAAAAAGGTGCTTTTGAGGATAGAGTCCTCAGGAAAGCAGAGAGGGCCAAATTGTATGGGGCATTTAAAGCGGTTCCAGGAGGCAGTGAGGACCAGCATCACTTTTCCCCGCTGGCACCTTTGCTGTGGCAGCAAAAGCTGGACGTTTGTCTTTTTTGCTCCAGAGAGCGCCAAAAGTGAAAAAAGGTGCTTTTGCGGATGGAGTCCTCAGGAAAGCAGAGAGGGCCAAATTGTCTGGGGCATTTGAAGGGGTTCCAGGAGGCAGTGAGAACCAGCATCACTTTTCCCCGCTGGCACCTTTGCTGTGGCAGCAAAAGCTGGACGTTTGTCTTTTTTGCTCCAGAGAGCGCCGAAAGTGAAAAAAGGTGCTTTTGCGGATAGAGTGCTCAGGAAAGCAGAGAGGGCGAAATTGTCTGGGGCATTTAAAGGGGTTCCAGGAGGCAGTGAGGACCAGCATCACTTTTCCCCGCTGGCACCTTTGCTGTGGCAGCAAAAGCTGGACATTTGTCTTTTTTGCTCCAGACACGCCGAAAGTGAAAAAAGGTGCTTTTGAGGATACAATTCGCAGGAAAGCAGAGAGGGCCAAATTGTCTGGGGCATTTGAAGGGGTTCCAGGAGGCAGTGAGGACCAGCATCACTTTTCCCCGCTGGCACTTTAGCTGTGGCAGCAAAAGCTGGACGTTTGTCTTTTTTGCTCCAGACAGCGCCGAAAGTGAAAAAAGGTGCTTTTGAGGATAGAGTCCGCAGGAAAGCAGAGAGGGCCAAATTGTATGGGGCATTTAAAGCGGTTCCAGGAGGCAGTGAGGACCAGCATCACTTTTCCCCGCTGGCACCTTTGCTGTGGCAGCAAAAGCTGGACGTTTGTCTTTTTTGCTCCAGAGAGCGCCGAAAGTGAAAAAAGGTGCTTTTGCGGATGGAGTCCTCAGGAAAGCAGAGAGGGCCAAATTGTCTGGGGCATTTGAAGGGGTTCCAGGAGGCAGTGAGGACCAGCATCACTTTTCCCCGCTGGCACCTTTGCTGTGGCAGCAAAATCTGGACGTTTGTCTTTTTTGCTCCAGAGAGCGCCGAAAGTGAAAAAAGGTGCTTTTGCGGATAGAGTCCGCAGGAAAGCAGAGAGGGCCAAATTGTCTGGGGCATTTGAAGGGGTTCCAGGAGGCAGTGAGGACCAGCATCACTTTTCCCCGCTGGCACTTTAGCTGTGGCAGCAAAATCTGGACGTTTGTCTTTTTTGCTCCAGACGCCGAAAGTGAAAAAAGGTGCTTTTGAGGATAGAATCCTTAGGAAAGCAGAGAGGGCCAAATTGTCTGGGGCATTTGAAGGGGTTCCAGGAGACAGTGAGGACCAGCATCACTTTTCCCCGCTGGCACTTTAGCTGTGGCAGCAAAAGCTGGACGTTTGTCTTTTTTGCTCCAGACAGCGCCGAAAGTGAAAAAAGGTGCTTTTGCGGATGGAGTCCTCAGGAAAGCAGAGAGGGCCAAATTGTCTGGGGCATTTGAAGGGGTTCCAGGAGGCAGTGAGGACCAGCATGACTTTTCCCCGCTGGCACCTTTGCTGTGGCAGCAAAAGCTGGACGTTTGTCTTTTTTGCTCCAGAGAGCGCCGAAAGTGAAAAAAGGTGCTTTTGCGGATAGAGTCCTCAGGAAAGCAGAGAGGGCGAAATTGTCTGGGGCATTTGAAGGGGTTCCAGGAGGCAGCGAGGACCAGCATGACTTTTCCCCGCTGGCACTTTAGCTGTGGCAGCAAAATCTGGACGTTTGTCTTTTTTGCTCCAGAGAGCGCCAAAAGTGAAAAAAGGTGCTTTTGAGGATAGAGTGCTCAGGAAAGCAGAGAGGGCGAAATTGTCTGGGGCATTTAAAGGGGTTCCAGGAGGCAGTGAGGACCAGCATGACTTTTCCCCGCTGGCACCTTTGCTGTGGCAGCAAAAGCTGGACATTTGTCTTTTTTGCTCCAGACACGCCGAAAGTGAAAAAAGGTGCTTTTGAGGATACAGTCCGCAGGAAAGCAGAGAGGGCCAAATTGTCTGGGGCATTTGAAGGGGTTCCAGGAGGCAGTGAGGACCAGCATCACTTTTCCCCGCTGGCACTTTAGCTGTGGCAGCAAAATCTGGACGTTTGTCTTTTTTGCTCCAGAGAGCGCCAAAAGTGAAAAAAGGTGCTTTTGAGGATAGAATCCTCAGGAAAGCAGAGAGGGCCAAATTGTCTGGGGCATTTGAAGGGGTTCCAGGAGGCAGTGAGGACCAGCATCACTTTTCCCCGCTGGCACTTTAGCTGTGGCAGCAAAATCTGGACGTTTGTCTTTTTTGCTCCAGAGAGCGCCGAAAGTGAAAAAAGGTGCTTTTGAGGATAGAGTCCTCAGGAAAGCAGAGAGGGCCAAATTGTCTGGGGCATTTGAAGGGGTTCCAGGAGGCAGTGAGGACCAGCATCACTTTTCCCCGCTGGCACTTTAGCTGTGGCAGCAAAATCTGGACGTTTGTCTTTTTTGCTCCAGAGAGCGCCGAAAGTGAAAAAAGGTGCTTTTGAGGATAGAGTCCTCAGGAAAGCAGAGAGGGCCAAATTGTCTGGGGCATTTGAAGGGGTTCCAGGAGGCAGTGAGAACCAGCATCACTTTTCCCCGCTGGCACCTTTGCTGTGGCAGCAAAAGCTGGGCGTTTCTCTTTTTTGCTCCAGACACGCCGAAAGTGAAAAAAGGTGCTTTTGAGGATACAATTCGCAGGAAAGCAGAGAGGGCCAAATTGTCTGGGGCATTTGAAGGGGTTCCAGGAGGCAGTGAGGACCAGCATCACTTTTCCCCGCTGGCACTTTAGCTGTGGCAGCAAAAGCTGGACGTTTGTCTTTTTTGCTCCAGACAGCGCCGAAAGTGAAAAAAGGTGCTTTTGCGGATAGAGTCCGCAGGAAAGCAGAGAGGGCCAAATTGTATGGGGCATTTAAAGCGGTTCCAGGAGGCAGTGAGGACCAGCATCACTTTTCCCCGCTGGCACCTTTGCTGTGGCAGCAAAAGCTGGACGTTTGTCTTTTTTGCTCCAGAGAGCGCCAAAAGTGAAAAAAGGTGCTTTTGCGGATGGAGTCCTCAGGAAAGCAGAGAGGGACAAATTGTCTGGGGCATTTGAAGGGGTTCCAGGAGGCAGTGAGGACCAGCATCACTTTTCCCCGCTGGCACTTTAGCTGTGGCAGCAAAATCTGGACGTTTTTCTTTTTTGCTCCAGAGAGCGCCGAAAGTGAAAAAAGGTGCTTTTGCGTATAGAGTCCTCAGGAAAGCAGAGATTGCCAAATTGTATGGGGCATTTGAAGGGGTTCCAGGAGGCAGTGAGGACCAGCATCGCTTTTCCCCGCTGGCACCTTTGCTGTGTCAGCAAAAGCTGGACGTTTGTCTTTTTTGCTCCAGAGAGCGCCAAAAGTGAAAAAAGGTGCTTTTGCGGATGGAGTCCTCAGGAAAGCAGAGAGGGCCAAATTGTCTGGGGCATTTGAAGGGGTTCCAGGTGGCAGTGAGAACCAGCATCACTTTTCCCCGCTGGCACCTTTGCTGTGGCAGCAAAATCTGGACGTTTGTCTTTTTTGCTCCAGAGAGCGCCGAAAGTGAAAAAAGGTGCTTTTGCGGATAGAGTCCGCAGCAAAGCAGAGAGGGCCAAATTGTCTGGGGCATTTGAAGGGGTTCCAGGAGGGAGTGAGGACCAGCATCACTTTTCCCCGCTGGCACTTTAGCTGTGGCAGCAAAATCTGGACGTTTGTCTTTTTTGCTCCAGAGAGCGCCGAAAGTGAAAAAAGGTGCTTTTGAGGATAGAATCCTCAGGAAAGCAGAGAGGGCCAAATTGTCTGGGGCATTTGAAGGGGTTCCAGGAGACAGTGAGGACCAGCATCACTTTTCCCCGCTGGCACTTTAGCTGTGGCAGCAAAATCTGGACGTTTGTCTTTTTTGCTCCAGACAGCGCCGAAAGTGAAAAAAGGTGCTTTTGCGGATAGAGTCCTCAGGAAAGCAGAGAGGGCCAAATTGTCTGGGGCATTTGAAGGGGTTCCAGGAGGCAGTGAGAACCAGCATCACTTTTCCCCGCTGGCACCTTTGCTGTGGCAGCAAAAGCTGGACGTTTCTCTTTTTTGCTCCAGAGAGCGCCGAAGTGAAAAAAGGTGCTTTTGCGGATAGAGTGCTCAGGAAAGCAGAGAGGGCGAAATTGTCTGGGGCATTTAAAGGGGTTCCAGGAGGCAGTGAGGACCAGCATCACTTTTCCCCGCTGGCACCTTTGCTGTGGCAGCAAAAGCTGGACATTTGTCTTTTTTGCTCCAGACACGCCGAAAGTGAAAAAAGGTGCTTTTGAGGATACAGTCCGCAGGAAAGCAGAGAGAGCCAAATTGTCTGGGGCATTTGAAGGGGTTCCAGGAGGCAGTGAGGACCAGCATCACTTTTCCCCGCTGGCACTTTAGCTGTGGCAGCAAAATCTGGACGTTTGTCTTTTTTGCTCCAGAGAGCGCCGAAAGTGAAAAAAGGTGCTTTTGCGTATAGAGTCCTCAGGAAAGCAGAGAGGGCCAAATTGTATGGGGCATTTAAAGGGGTTACAGGAGGCAGTGAGGACCAGCATCACTTTTCCCCGCTGGCACCTTTGCTGTGGCAGCAAAAGCTGGACATTTGTCTTTTTTGCTCCAGACACGCCGAAAGTGAAAAAAGGTGCTTTTGAGGATACAGTCCGCAGGAAAGCAGAGAGAGCCAAATTGTCTGGGGCATTTGAAGGGGTTCCAGGAGGCAGTGAGGACCAGCATCACTTTTCCCCGCTGGCACTTTAGCTGTGGCAGCAAAATCTGGACGTTTGTCTTTTTTGCTCCAGAGAGCGCCAAAAGTGAAAAAAGGTGCTTTTGCGTATAGAGTCCTCAGGAAAGCAGAGAGGGCCAAATTGTCTGGGGCATTTGAAGGGGTTCCAGGAGGCAGTGAGGACCAGCATCACTTTTCCCCGCTGGCACTTTAGCTGTGGCAGCAAAATCTGGACGTTTTTCTTTTTTGCTCCAGAGAGCGCCGAAAGTGAAAAAAGGTGCTTTTGCGTATAGAGTCCTCAGGAAAGCAGAGATTGCCAAATTGTATGGGGCATTTGAAGGGGTTCCAGGAGGCAGTGAGGACCAGCATCACTTTTCCCCGCTGGCACCTTTGCTGTGTCAGCAAAAGCTGGACGTTTGTCTTTTTTGCTCCAGAGAGCGCCAAAAGTGAAAAAAGGTGCTTTTGCGGATGGAGTCCTCAGGAAAGCAGAGAGGGCCAAATTGTCTGGGGCATTTGAAGGGGTTCCAGGAGGCAGTGAGAACCAGCATCACTTTTCCCCGCTGGCACCTTTGCTGTGGCAGCAAAATCTGGACGTTTGTCTTTTTTGCTCCAGAGAGCGCCGAAAGTGAAAAAAGGTGCTTTTGCGGATAGAGTCCGCAGGAAAGCAGAGAGGGCCAAATTGTCTGGGGCATTTGAAGGGGTTCCAGGAGGGAGTGAGGACCAGCATCACTTTTCCCCGCTGGCACTTTAGCTGTGGCAGCAAAATCTGGACGTTTGTCTTTTTTGCTCCAGACAGCGCCGAAAGTGAAAAAAGGTGCTTTTGAGGATAGAATCCTCAGGAAAGCAGAGAGGGCCAAATTGTCTGGGGCATTTGAAGGGGTTCCAGGAGACAGTGAGGACCAGCATCACTTTTCCCCGCTGGCACTTTAGCTGTGGCAGCAAAATCTGGACGTTTGTCTTTTTTGCTCCAGACAGCGCCGAAAGTGAAAAAAGGTGCTTTTGCGGATAGAGTCCTCAGGAAAGCAGAGAGGGCCAAATTGTCTGGGGCATTTGAAGGGGTTCCAGGAGGCAGTGAGAACCAGCATCACTTTTCCCCGCTGGCACCTTTGCTGTGGCAGCAAAAGCTGGACGTTTCTCTTTTTTGCTCCAGAGAGCGCCGAAGTGAAAAAAGGTGCTTTTGCGGATAGAGTGCTCAGGAAAGCAGAGAGGGCGAAATTGTCTGGGGCATTTAAAGGGGTTCCAGGAGGCAGTGAGGACCAGCATCACTTTTCCCCGCTGGCACCTTTGCTGTGGCAGCAAAAGCTGGACATTTGTCTTTTTTGCTCCAGACACGCCGAAAGTGAAAAAAGGTGCTTTTGAGGATACAGTCCGCAGGAAAGCAGAGAGAGCCAAATTGTCTGGGGCATTTGAAGGGGTTCCAGGAGGCAGTGAGGACCAGCATCACTTTTCCCCGCTGGCACTTTAGCTGTGGCAGCAAAATCTGGACGTTTGTCTTTTTTGCTCCAGACAGCGCCGAAAGTGAAAAAAGGTGCTTTTGAGGATAGAGTGCTCAGGAAAGCAGAGAGGGCCAAATTGTCTGGGGCATTTGAAGGGGTTCCAGGAGGCAGTGAGGACCAGCATCACTTTTCCCCGCTGGCACTTTAGCTGTGGCAGCAAAATCTGGACGTTTGTCTTTTTTGCTCCAGAGAGCGCCGAAAGTGAAAAAAGGTGCTTTTGCGTATAGAGTCCTCAGGAAAGCAGAGAGGGCCAAATTGTATGGGGCATTTAAAGGGGTTCCAGGAGGCAGTGAGGACCAGCATCACTTTTCCCCGCTGGCACCTTTGCTGTGGCAGCAAAAGCTGGACATTTGTCTTTTTTGCTCCAGACACGCCGAAAGTGAAAAAAGGTGCTTTTGAGGATACAGTCCGCAGGAAAGCAGAGAGAGCCAAATTGTCTGGGGCATTTGAAGGGGTTCCAGGAGGCAGTGAGGACCAGCATCACTTTTCCCCGCTGGCACTTTAGCTGTGGCAGCAAAATCTGGACGTTTGTCTTTTTTGCTCCAGACAGCGCCGAAAGTGAAAAAAGGTGCTTTTGAGGATAGAGTGCTCAGGAAAGCAGAGAGGGCCAAATTGTCTGGGGCATTTGAAGGGGTTCCAGGAGGCAGTGAGGACCAGCATCACTTTTCCCCGCTGGCACTTTAGCTGTGGCAGCAAAATCTGGACGTTTGTCTTTTTTGCTCCAGAGAGCGCCAAAAGTGAAAAAAGGTGCTTTTGCGTATAGAGTCCTCAGGAAAGCAGAGAGGGCCAAATTGTCTGGGGCATTTGAAGGGGTTCCAGGAGGCAGTGAGAACCAGCATCACTTTTCCCCGCTGTCACCTTTGCTGTGGCAGCAAAAGCTGGACGTTTCTCTTTTTTGCTCCAGAGAGCGCCGAAAGTGAAAAAAGGTGCTTTTGCGGATAGAGTGCTCAGGAAAGCAGAGAGGGCGAAATTGTCTGGGGCATTTAAAGGGGTTCCAGGAGGCAGTGAGGACCAGCATCACTTTTCCCCGCTGGCACCTTTGCTGTGGCAGCAAAAGCTGGACATTTGTCTTTTTTGCTCCAGACACGCCGAAAGTGAAAAAAGGTGCTTTTGCGGATAGAGTCCGCAGGAAAGCAGAGAGAGCCAAATTGTCTGGGGCATTTGAAGGGGTTCCAGGAGGCAGTGAGGACCAGCATCACTTTTCCCCTCTGGCACTTTAGCTGTGGCAGCAAAATCTGGACGTTTGTCTTTTTTGCTCCAGACAGCGCCGAAAGTGAAAAAAGGTGCTTTTGAGGATAGAGTCCTCAGGAAAGCAGAGAGGGCCAAATTGTCTGGGGCATTTGAAGGGGTTCCAGGAGGCAGTGAGAACCAGCATCACTTTTCCCCGCTGGCACCTTTGCTGTGGCAGCAAAAGCTGGACGTTTCTCTTTTTTGCTCCAGAGAGCGCCGAAGTGAAAAAAGGTGCTTTTGCGGATAGAGTGCTCAGGAAAGCAGAGAGGGCGAAATTGTCTGGGGCATTTAAAGGGGTTCCAGGAGGCAGTGAGGACCAGCATCACTTTTCCCCGCTGGCACCTTTGCTGTGGCAGCAAAAGCTGGACATTTGTCTTTTTTGCTCCAGACACGCCGAAAGTGAAAAAAGGTGCTTTTGAGGATACAGTCCGCAGGAAAGCAGAGAGAGCCAAATTGTCTGGGGCATTTGAAGGGGTTCCAGGAGGCAGTGAGGACCAGCATCACTTTTCCCCGCTGGCACTTTAGCTGTGGCAGCAAAATCTGGACGTTTGTCTTTTTTGCTCCAGACAGCGCCGAAAGTGAAAAAAGGTGCTTTTGAGGATAGAGTGCTCAGGAAAGCAGAGAGGGCCAAATTGTCTGTGGCATTTGAAGGGGTTCCAGGAGGCAGTGAGGACCAGCATCACTTTTCCCCGCTGGCACTTTAGCTGTGGCAGCAAAATCTGGACGTTTGTCTTTTTTGCTCCAGAGAGCGCCGAAAGTGAAAAAAGGTGCTTTTGCGTATAGAGTCCTCAGGAAAGCAGAGAGGGCCAAATTGTATGGGGCATTTAAAGGGGTTACAGGAGGCAGTGAGGACCAGCATCACTTTTCCCCGCTGGCACCTTTGCTGTGGCAGCAAAAGCTGGACATTTGTCTTTTTTGCTCCAGACACGCCGAAAGTGAAAAAAGGTGCTTTTGAGGATACAGTCCGCAGGAAAGCAGAGAGAGCCAAATTGTCTGGGGCATTTGAAGGGGTTCCAGGAGACAGTGAGGACCAGCATCACTTTTCCCCGCTGGCACTTTAGCTGTGGCAGCAAAATCTGGACGTTTGTCTTTTTTGCTCCAGACAGCGCCGAAAGTGAAAAAAGGTGCTTTTGAGGATAGAGTGCTCAGGAAAGCAGAGAGGGCCAAATTGTCTGGGGCATTTGAAGGGGTTCCAGGAGGCAGTGAGGACCAGCATCACTTTTCCCCGCTGGCACTTTAGCTGTGGCAGCAAAATCTGGACGTTTGTCTTTTTTGCTCCAGAGAGCGCCAAAAGTGAAAAAAGGTGCTTTTGCGTATAGAATCCTCAGGAAAGCAGAGAGGGCCAAATTGTCTGGGGCATTTGAAGAGGTTCCAGGAGACAGTGAGGACCAGCATCACTTTTCCCCGCTGGCACTTTAGCTGTGGCAGCAAAAGCTGGACGTTTGTCTTTTTTGCTCCAGACAGCGCCGAAAGTGAAAAAAGGTGCTTTTGCGGATAGAGTCCTCAGGAAAGCAGAGAGGGCCAAATTGTCTGGGGCATTTGAAGGGGTTCCAGGAGGCAGTGAGAACCAGCATCACTTTTCCCCGCTGGCACCTTTGCTGTGGCAGCAAAAGCTGGACGTTTCTCTTTTTTGCTCCAGACACGCCGAAAGTGAAAAAAGGTGCTTTTGCGGATAGAGTGCTCAGGAAAGCAGAGAGAGCCAAATTGTCTGGGGCATTTGAAGGGGTTCCAGGAGGCAGTGAGGACCAGCATCACTTTTCCCCTCTGGCACTTTAGCTGTGGCAGCAAAATCTGGACGTTTGTCTTTTTTGCTCCAGACAGCGCCGAAAGTGAAAAAAGGTGCTTTTGAGGATAGAGTGCTCAGGAAAGCAGAGAGGGCCAAATTGTCTGGGGCATTTGAAGGGGTTCCAGGAGGCAATGAGGACCAGCATCACTTTTCCCCGCTGGCACTTTAGCTGTGGCAGCAAAATCTGGACGTTTGTCTTTTTTGCTCCAGAGAGCGCCGAAAGTGAAAAAAGGTGCTTTTGAGGATAGAGTCCTCAGGAAAGCAGAGAGGGCCAAATTGTCTGGGGCATTTGAAGGGGTTCCAGGAGGCAGTGAGGACCAGCATCACTTTTCCCCGCTGGCACCTTTGCTGTGGCAGCAAAAGCTGGACGTTTGTCTTTTTTGCTCCAGACAGCGCCAAAAGTGAAAAAAGGTGCTTTTGCGGATGGAGTCCTCACGAAAGCAGAGAGGGCCAAATTGTCTGGGGCATTTGAAGGGGTTCCAGGAGGCAGTGAGGACCAGCATCACTTTTCCCCGCTGGCACCTTTGCTGTGGCAGCAAAAGCTGGACGTTTGTCTTTTTTGCTCCAGACACGCCGAAAGTGAAAAAAGGTGCTTTTGAGGATAGAGTGCGCAGGAAAGCAGAGAGAGCCAAATTGTCTGGGGCATTTGAAGGGGTTCCAGGAGGCAGTGAGGACCAGCATCACTTTTCCCCGCTGGCACCTTTGCTGTGGCAGCAAAAGCTGGACGTTTGTCTTTTTTGCTCCAGACAGCGCCGAAAGTGAAAAAAGGTGCTTTTGCGGATGGAGTCCTCAGGAAAGCAGAGAGGGCCAAATTGTCTGGGGCATTTGAAGGGGTTCCAGGAGGCAGTGAGGACCAGCATGACTTTTCCCCGCTGGCACCTTTGCTGTGTCAGCAAAAGCTGGACGTTTGTCTTTTTTGCTCCAGACAGCGCCGAAAGTGAAAAAAGGTGCTTTTGCGGATAGAGTCCTCAGGAAAGCAGAGAGGGCCAAATTGTCTGGGGCATTTGAAGGGGTTCCAGGAGGCAGTGAGGACCAGCATCACTTTTCCCCGCTGGCACTTTAGCTGTGGCAGCAAAATCTGGACGTTTGTCTTTTTTGCTCCAGACAGCGCCGAAAGTGAAAAAAGGTGCTTTTGAGGATAGAGTCCGCAGGAAAGCAGAGAGGGCCAAATTGTCTGGGGCATTTAAAGCGGTTCCAGGAGGCAGTGAGGACCAGCATCACTTTTCCCCGCTGGCACCTTTGCTGTGGCAGCAAAAGCTGGACGTTTGTCTTTTTTGCTCCAGAGAGCGCCAAAAGTGAAAAAAGGTGCTTTTGCGGATGGAGTCCTCAGGAAATCAGAGAGGGCCAAATTGTCTGGGGCATTTGAAGGGGTTCCAGGAGGCAGTGAGGACCAGCATCACTTTTCCCCGCTGGCACCTTTGCTGTGGCAGCAAAAGCTGGACGTTTGTCTTTTTTGCTCCAGAGAACGCCGAAAGTGAAAAAAGGTGCTTTTGAGGATAGAGTCCTCAGGAAAGCAGAGAGGGCCAAATTGTCTGGGGCATTTGAAGGGGTTCCAGGAGGCAGTGAGAACCAGCATCACTTTTCCCCGCTGGCACCTTTGCTGTGGCAGCAAAAGCTGGACGTTTGTCTTTTTTGCTCCAGAGAGCGCCGAAAGTGAAAAAAGGTGCTTTTGCGGATAGAGTGCTCAGGAAAGCAGAGAGGGCGAAATTGTCTGGGGCATTTGAAGGGGTTCCAGGAGGCAGTGAGGACCAGCATCACTTTTCCCCGCTGGCACCTTTGCTGTGGCAGCAAAAGCTGGACATTTGTCTTTTTTGCTCCAGACACGCCGAAAGTGAAAAAAGGTGCTTTTGAGGATACAATTCGCAGGAAAGCAGAGAGGGCCAAATTGTCTGGGGCATTTGAAGGGGTTCCAGGAGGCAGTGAGGACCAGCATCACTTTTCCCCGCTGGCACTTTAGCTGTGGCAGCAAAATCTGGACGTTTGTCTTTTTTGCTCCAGACAGCGCCGAAAGTGAAAAAAGGTGCTTTTGAGGATAGAGTGCTCAGGAAAGCAGAGAGGGCCAAATTGTCTGGGGCATTTGAAGGGGTTCCAGGAGGCAGTGAGGACCAGCATCACTTTTCCCCGCTGGCACTTTAGCTGTGGCAGCAAAATCTGGACGTTTGTCTTTTTTGCTCCAGAGAGCGCCGAAAGTGAAAAAAGGTGCTTTTGAGGATAGAGTCCTCAGGAAAGCAGAGAGGGCCAAATTGTATGGGGCATTTAAAGGGGTTCCAGGAGGCAGTGAGGACCAGCATCACTTTTCCCCGCTGGCACCTTTGCTGTGGCAGCAAAAGCTGGACGTTTGTCTTTTTTGCTCCAGAGAGCGCCAAAAGTGAAAAAAGGTGCTTTTGCGGATGGAGTCCTCAGGAAAGCAGAGAGGGCCAAATTGTCTGGGGCATTTGAAGGGGTTCCAGGAGGCAGTGAGGACCAGCATCACTTTTCCCCGCTGGCACCTTTGCTGTGGCAGCAAAAGCTGGACGTTTGTCTTTTTTGCTCCAGACACGCCGAAAGTGAAAAAAGGTGCTTTTGAGGATAGAGTGCGCAGGAAAGCAGAGAGAGCCAAATTGTCTGGGGCATTTGAAGGGGTTCCAGGAGGCAGTGAGGACCAGCATCACTTTTCCCCGCTGGCACCTTTGCTGTGGCAGCAAAAGCTGGACGTTTGTCTTTTTTGCTCCAGACAGCGCCGAAAGTGAAAAAAGGTGCTTTTGCGGATGGACTCCTCAGGAAAGCAGAGAGGGCCAAATTGTCTGGGGCATTTGAAGGGGTTCCAGGAGGCAGTGAGGACCAGCATCACTTTTCCCCGCTGGCACTTTAGCTGTGGCAGCAAAATCTGGACGTTTGTCTTTTTTGCTCCAGACAGCGCCGAAAGTGAAAAAAGGTGCTTTTGCGGATAGAGTCCTCAGGAAAGCAGAGAGGGCCAAATTGTATGGGGCATTTAAAGCGGTTCCAGGAGGCAGTGAGGACCAGCATCACTTTTCCCCGCTGGCACCTTTGCTGTGGCAGCAAAAGCTGGACGTTTGTCTTTTTTGCTCCAGAGAGCGCCAAAAGTGAAAAAAGGTGCTTTTGCGGATGGAGTCCTCAGGAAAGCAGAGAGGGCCAAATTGTCTGGGGCATTTGAAGGGGTTCCAGGAGGCAGTGAGGACCAGCATCACTTTTCCCCGCTGGCACCTTTGCTGTGGCAGCAAAAGCTGGACGTTTGTCTTTTTTGCTCCAGAGAGCGCCGAAAGTGAAAAAAGGTGCTTTTGAGGATAGAGTCCTCAGGAAAGCAGAGAGGGCCAAATTGTCTGGGGCATTTGAAGGGGTTCCAGGAGGCAGTGAGGACCAGCATCACTTTTCCCCGCTGGCACCTTTGCTGTGGCAGCAAAAGCTGGACATTTGTCTTTTTTGCTCCAGACACGCCGAAAGTGAAAAAAGGTGCTTTTGAGGATACAATTCGCAGGAAAGCAGAGAGGGCCAAATTGTCTGGGGCATTTGAAGGGGTTCCAGGAGGCAGTGAGGACCAGCATCACTTTTCCCCGCTGGCACCTTTGCTGTGGCAGCAAAAGCTGGACATTTGTCTTTTTTGCTCCAGACACGCCGAAAGTGAAAAAAGGTGCTTTTGAGGATACAATTCGCAGGAAAGCAGAGAGGGCCAAATTGTCTGGGGCATTTGAAGGGGTTCCAGGAGGCAGTGAGGACCAGCATCACTTTTCCCCGCTGGCACTTTAGCTGTGGCAGCAAAATCTGGACGTTTGTCTTTTTTGCTCCAGACAGCGCCGAAAGTGAAAAAAGGTGCTTTTGAGGATAGAGTGCTCAGGAAAGCAGAGAGGGCCAAATTGTCTGGGGCATTTGAAGGGGTTCCAGGAGGCAGTGAGGACCAGCATCACTTTTCCCCGCTGGCACTTTAGCTGTGGCAGCAAAATCTGGACGTTTGTCTTTTTTGCTCCAGAGAGCGCCGAAAGTGAAAAAAGGTGCTTTTGAGGATAGAGTCCTCAGGAAAGCAGAGAGGGCCAAATTGTATGGGGCATTTAAAGGGGTTCCAGGAGGCAGTGAGGACCAGCATCACTTTTCCCCGCTGGCACCTTTGCTGTGGCAGCAAAAGCTGGACGTTTGTCTTTTTTGCTCCAGAGAGCGCCAAAAGTGAAAAAAGGTGCTTTTGCGGATGGAGTCCTCAGGAAAGCAGAGAGGGCCAAATTGTCTGGGGCATTTGAAGGGGTTCCAGGAGGCAGTGAGGACCAGCATCACTTTTCCCCGCTGGCACCTTTGCTGTGGCAGCAAAAGCTGGACGTTTGTCTTTTTTGATCCAGACACGCCGAAAGTGAAAAAAGGTGCTTTTGAGGATAGAGTCCTCAGGAAAGCAGAGAGGGCCAAATTGTATGGGGCATTTAAAGGGGTTACAGGAGGCAGTGAGGACCAGCATCACTTTTCCCCGCTGGCACCTTTGCTGTGGCAGCAAAAGCTGGACGTTTGTCTTTTTTGCTCCAGAGAGCGCCGAAAGTGAAAAAAGGTGCTTTTGCGGATAGAGTCCTCAGGAAAGCAGAGAGGGCCAAATTGTCTGGGGCATTTGAAGGGGTTCCAGGAGGCAGTGAGGACCAGCATCACTTTTCCCCGCTGGCACCTTTGCTGTGGCAGCAAAAGCTGGACATTTGTCTTTTTTGCTCCAGACACGCCGAAAGTGAAAAAAGGTGCTTTTGAGGATACAATTCGCAGGAAAGCAGAGAGGGCCAAATTGTCTGGGGCATTTGAAGGGGTTCCAGGAGGCAGTGAGGACCAGCATCACTTTTCCCCGCTGGCACCTTTGCTGTGGCAGCAAAAGCTGGACATTTGTCTTTTTTGCTCCAGACACGCCGAAAGTGAAAAAAGGTGCTTTTGAGGATACAATTCGCAGGAAAGCAGAGAGGGCCAAATTGTCTGGGGCATTTGAAGGGGTTCCAGGAGGCAGTGAGGACCAGCATCACTTTTCCCCGCTGGCACTTTAGCTGTGGCAGCAAAATCTGGACGTTTGTCTTTTTTGCTCCAGACAGCGCCGAAAGTGAAAAAAGGTGCTTTTGAGGATAGAGTGCTCAGGAAAGCAGAGAGGGCCAAATTGTCTGGGGCATTTGAAGGGGTTCCAGGAGGCAGTGAGGACCAGCATCACTTTTCCCCGCTGGCACTTTAGCTGTGGCAGCAAAATCTGGACGTTTGTCTTTTTTGCTCCAGAGAGCGCCGAAAGTGAAAAAAGGTGCTTTTGAGGATAGAGTCCTCAGGAAAGCAGAGAGGGCCAAATTGTATGGGGCATTTAAAGGGGTTCCAGGAGGCAGTGAGGACCAGCATCACTTTTCCCCGCTGGCACCTTTGCTGTGGCAGCAAAAGCTGGACATTTGTCTTTTTTGCTCCAGAGAGCGCCAAAAGTGAAAAAAGGTGCTTTTGCGGATGGAGTCCTCAGGAAAGCAGAGAGGGCCAAATTGTCTGGGGCATTTGAAGGGGTTCCAGGAGGCAGTGAGGACCAGCATCACTTTTCCCCGCTGGCACCTTTGCTGTGGCAGCAAAAGCTGGACGTTTGTCTTTTTTGCTCCAGACACGCCGAAAGTGAAAAAAGGTGCTTTTGCGGATAGAGTGCTCAGGAAAGCAGAGAGGGCGAAATTGTCTGGGGCATTTAAAGGGGTTCCAGGAGGCAGTGAGGACCAGCATCACTTTTCCCCGCTGGCACCTTTGCTGTGGCAGCAAAAGCTGGACATTTGTCTTTTTTGCTCCAGACACGCCGAAAGTGAAAAAAGGTGCTTTTGAGGATACAGTCCGCAGGAAAGCAGAGAGAGCCAAATTGTCTGGGGCATTTGAAGGGGTTCCAGGAGGCAGTGAGGACCAGCATCACTTTTCCCCTCTGGCACTTTAGCTGTGGCAGCAAAATCTGGACGTTTGTCTTTTTTGCTCCAGACAGCGCCGAAAGTGAAAAAAGGTGCTTTTGAGGATAGAGTGCTCAGGAAAGCAGAGAGGGCCAAATTGTCTGTGGCATTTGAAGGGGTTCCAGGAGGCAGTGAGGACCAGCATCACTTTTCCCCGCTGGCACTTTAGCTGTGGCAGCAAAATCTGGACGTTTGTCTTTTTTGCTCCAGAGAGCGCCAAAAGTGAAAAAAGGTGCTTTTGAGGATAGAATCCTCAGGAAAGCAGAGAGGGCCAAATTGTCTGGGGCATTTGAAGGGGTTCCAGGAGACAGTGAGGACCAGCATCACTTTTCCCCGCTGGCACTTTAGCTGTGGCAGCAAAATCTGGACGTTTGTCTTTTTTGCTCCAGACAGCGCCGAAAGTGAAAAAAGGTGCTTTTGCGGATAGAGTCCTCAGGAAAGCAGAGAGGGCCAAATTGTCTGGGGCATTTGAAGGGGTTCCAGGAGGCAGTGAGAACCAGCATCACTTTTCCCCGCTGGCACCTTTGCTGTGGCAGCAAAAGCTGGACGTTTCTCTTTTTTGCTCCAGAGAGCGCCGAAGTGAAAAAAGGTGCTTTTGCGGATAGAGTGCTCAGGAAAGCAGAGAGAGCCAAATTGTCTGGGGCATTTGAAGGGGTTCCAGGAGGCAGTGAGGACCAGCATCACTTTTCCCCTCTGGCACTTTAGCTGTGGCAGCAAAATCTGGACGTTTGTCTTTTTTGCTCCAGACAGCGCCGAAAGTGAAAAAAGGTGCTTTTGAGGATAGAGTGCTCAGGAAAGCAGAGAGGGCCAAATTGTCTGGGGCATTTGAAGGGGTTCCAGGAGGCAGTGAGGACCAGCATCACTTTTCCCCGCTGGCACTTTAGCTGTGGCAGCAAAATCTGGACGTTTGTCTTTTTTGCTCCAGAGAGCGCCGAAAGTGAAAAAAGGTGCTTTTGAGGATAGAGTCCTCAGGAAAGCAGAGAGGGCCAAATTGTCTGGGGCATTTGAAGGGGTTCCAGGAGGCAGTGAGGACCAGCATCACTTTTCCCCGCTGGCACCTTTGCTGTGGCAGCAAAAGCTGGACGTTTGTCTTTTTTGCTCCAGACAGCGCCAAAAGTGAAAAAAGGTGCTTTTGCGGATGGAGTCCTCAGGAAAGCAGAGAGGGCCAAATTGTCTGGGGCATTTGAAGGGGTTCCAGGAGGCAGTGAGGACCAGCATCACTTTTCCCCGCTGGCACTTTAGCTGTGGCAGCAAAATCTGGACGTTTGTCTTTTTTGCTCCAGACAGCGCCGAAAGTGAAAAAAGGTGCTTTTGAGGATAGAGTGCTCAGGAAAGCAGAGAGGGCCAAATTGTCTGGGGCATTTGAAGGGGTTCCAGGAGGCAGTGAGGACCAGCATCACTTTTCCCCGCTGGCACTTTAGCTGTGGCAGCAAAATCTGGACGTTTGTCTTTTTTGCTCCAGAGAGCGCCGAAAGTGAAAAAAGGTGCTTTTGCGTATAGAGTCCTCAGGAAAGCAGAGAGGGCCAAATTGTATGGGGCATTTAAAGGGGTTACAGGAGGCAGTGAGGACCAGCATCACTTTTCCCCGCTGGCACCTTTGCTGTGGCAGCAAAAGCTGGACATTTGTCTTTTTTGCTCCAGACACGCCGAAAGTGAAAAAAGGTGCTTTTGAGGATACAGTCCGCAGGAAAGCAGAGAGAGCCAAATTGTCTGGGGCATTTGAAGGGGTTCCAGGAGGCAGTGAGGACCAGCATCACTTTTCCCCGCTGGCACTTTAGCTGTGGCAGCAAAATCTGGACGTTTGTCTTTTTTGCTCCAGAGAGCGCCAAAAGTGAAAAAAGGTGCTTTTGCGTATAGAGTCCTCAGGAAAGCAGAGAGGGCCAAATTGTCTGGGGCATTTGAAGGGGTTCCAGGAGGCAGTGAGGACCAGCATCACTTTTCCCCGCTGGCACTTTAGCTGTGGCAGCAAAATCTGGACGTTTTTCTTTTTTGCTCCAGAGAGCGCCGAAAGTGAAAAAAGGTGCTTTTGCGTATAGAGTCCTCAGGAAAGCAGAGATTGCCAAATTGTATGGGGCATTTGAAGGGGTTCCAGGAGGCAGTGAGGACCAGCATCACTTTTCCCCGCTGGCACCTTTGCTGTGTCAGCAAAAGCTGGACGTTTGTCTTTTTTGCTCCAGAGAGCGCCAAAAGTGAAAAAAGGTGCTTTTGCGGATGGAGTCCTCAGGAAAGCAGAGAGGGCCAAATTGTCTGGGGCATTTGAAGGGGTTCCAGGAGGCAGTGAGGACCAGCATCACTTTTCCCCGCTGGCACTTTAGCTGTGGCAGCAAAATCTGGACGTTTGTCTTTTTTGCTCCAGAGAGCGCCGAAAGTGAAAAAAGGTGCTTTTGAGGATAGAGTCCTCAGGAAAGCAGAGAGGGCCAAATTGTATGGGGCATTTAAAGGGGTTCCAGGAGGCAGTGAGGACCAGCATCACTTTTCCCCGCTGGCACCTTTGCTGTGGCAGCAAAAGCTGGACGTTTGTCTTTTTTGCTCCAGAGAGCGCCAAAAGTGAAAAAAGGTGCTTTTGCGGATGGAGTCCTCAGGAAAGCAGAGAGGGCCAAATTGTCTGGGGCATTTGAAGGGGTTCCAGGAGGCAGTGAGGACCAGCATCACTTTTCCCCGCTGGCACCTTTGCTGTGGCAGCAAAAGCTGGACGTTTGTCTTTTTTGCTCCAGAGAGCGCCAAAAGTGAAAAAAGGTGCTTTTGCGGATGGAGTCCTCAGGAAAGCAGAGAGGGCCAAATTGTCTGGGGCATTTGAAGGGGTTCCAGGAGGCAGTGAGGACCAGCATCACTTTTCCCCGCTGGCACCTTTGCTGTGGCAGCAAAAGCTGGACGTTTGTCTTTTTTGCTCCAGACAGCGCCGAAAGTGAAAAAAGGTGCTTTTGAGGATAGAGTCCTCAGGAAAGCAGAGAGGGCCAAATTGTCTGGGGCATTTGAAGGGGTTCCAGGAGGCAGTGAGGACCAGCATCACTTTTCCCCGCTGGCACCTTTGCTGTGGCAGCAAAAGCTGGACATTTGTCTTTTTTGCTCCAGACACGCCGAAAGTGAAAAAAGGTGCTTTTGAGGATACAATTCGCAGGAAAGCAGAGAGGGCCAAATTGTCTGGGGCATTTGAAGGGGTTCCAGGAGGCAGTGAGGACCAGCATCACTTTTCCCCGCTGGCACCTTTGCTGTGGCAGCAAAAGCTGGACATTTGTCTTTTTTGCTCCAGACACGCCGAAAGTGAAAAAAGGTGCTTTTGAGGATACAATTCGCAGGAAAGCAGAGAGGGCCAAATTGTCTGGGGCATTTGAAGGGGTTCCAGGAGGCAGTGAGGACCAGCATCACTTTTCCCCGCTGGCACTTTAGCTGTGGCAGCAAAATCTGGACGTTTGTCTTTTTTGCTCCAGACAGCGCAGAAAGTGAAAAAAGGTGCTTTTGAGGATAGAGTGCTCAGGAAAGCAGAGAGGGCCAAATTGTCTGGGGCATTTGAAGGGGTTCCAGGAGGCAGTGAGGACCAGCATCACTTTTCCCCGCTGGCACTTTAGCTGTGGCAGCAAAATCTGGACGTTTGTCTTTTTTGCTCCAGAGAGCGCCGAAAGTGAAAAAAGGTGCTTTTGAGGATAGAGTCCTCAGGAAAGCAGAGAGGGCCAAATTGTATGGGGCATTTAAAGGGGTTCCAGGAGGCAGTGAGGACCAGCATCACTTTTCCCCGCTGGCACCTTTGCTGTGGCAGCAAAAGCTGGACGTTTGTCTTTTTTGCTCCAGAGAGCGCCAAAAGTGAAAAAAGGTGCTTTTGCGGATGGAGTCCTCAGGAAAGCAGAGAGGGCCAAATTGTCTGGGGCATTTGAAGGGGTTCCAGGAGGCAGTGAGGACCAGCATCACTTTTCCCCGCTGGCACCTTTGCTGTGGCAGCAAAAGCTGGACGTTTGTCTTTTTTGCTCCAGACACGCCGAAAGTGAAAAAAGGTGCTTTTGAGGATAGAGTCCTCAGGAAAGCAGAGAGGGCCAAATTGTATGGGGCATTTAAAGGGGTTACAGGAGGCAGTGAGGACCAGCATCACTTTTCCCCGCTGGCACCTTTGCTGTGGCAGCAAAAGCTGGACGTTTGTCTTTTTTGCTCCAGAGAGCGCCGAAAGTGAAAAAAGGTGCTTTTGCGGATAGAGTCCTCAGGAAAGCAGAGAGGGCCAAATTGTCTGGGGCATTTGAAGGGGTTCCAGGAGGCAGTGAGGACCAGCATCACTTTTCCCCGCTGGCACCTTTGCTGTGGCAGCAAAAGCTGGACATTTGTCTTTTTTGCTCCAGACACGCCGAAAGTGAAAAAAGGTGCTTTTGAGGATACAATTCGCAGGAAAGCAGAGAGGGCCAAATTGTCTGGGGCATTTGAAGGGGTTCCAGGAGGCAGTGAGGACCAGCATCACTTTTCCCCGCTGGCACCTTTGCTGTGGCAGCAAAAGCTGGACATTTGTCTTTTTTGCTCCAGACACGCCGAAAGTGAAAAAAGGTGCTTTTGAGGATACAATTCGCAGGAAAGCAGAGAGGGCCAAATTGTCTGGGGCATTTGAAGGGGTTCCAGGAGGCAGTGAGGACCAGCATCACTTTTCCCCGCTGGCACTTTAGCTGTGGCAGCAAAATCTGGACGTTTGTCTTTTTTGCTCCAGACAGCGCCGAAAGTGAAAAAAGGTGCTTTTGAGGATAGAGTGCTCAGGAAAGCAGAGAGGGCCAAATTGTCTGGGGCATTTGAAGGGGTTCCAGGAGGCAGTGAGGACCAGCATCACTTTTCCCCGCTGGCACTTTAGCTGTGGCAGCAAAATCTGGACGTTTGTCTTTTTTGCTCCAGAGAGCGCCGAAAGTGAAAAAAGGTGCTTTTGAGGATAGAGTCCTCAGGAAAGCAGAGAGGGCCAAATTGTATGGGGCATTTAAAGGGGTTCCAGGAGGCAGTGAGGACCAGCATCACTTTTCCCCGCTGGCACCTTTGCTGTGGCAGCAAAAGCTGGACATTTGTCTTTTTTGCTCCAGAGAGCGCCAAAAGTGAAAAAAGGTGCTTTTGCGGATGGAGTCCTCAGGAAAGCAGAGAGGGCCAAATTGTCTGGGGCATTTGAAGGGGTTCCAGGAGGCAGTGAGGACCAGCATCACTTTTCCCCGCTGGCACCTTTGCTGTGGCAGCAAAAGCTGGACGTTTGTCTTTTTTGCTCCAGACACGCCGAAAGTGAAAAAAGGTGCTTTTGCGGATAGAGTGCTCAGGAAAGCAGAGAGGGCGAAATTGTCTGGGGCATTTAAAGGGGTTCCAGGAGGCAGTGAGGACCAGCATCACTTTTCCCCGCTGGCACCTTTGCTGTGGCAGCAAAAGCTGGACATTTGTCTTTTTTGCTCCAGACACGCCGAAAGTGAAAAAAGGTGCTTTTGAGGATACAGTCCGCAGGAAAGCAGAGAGAGCCAAATTGTCTGGGGCATTTGAAGGGGTTCCAGGAGGCAGTGAGGACCAGCATCACTTTTCCCCTCTGGCACTTTAGCTGTGGCAGCAAATCTGGACGTTTGTCTTTTTTGCTCCAGACAGCGCCGAAAGTGAAAAAAGGTGCTTTTGAGGATAGAGTGCTCAGGAAAGCAGAGAGGGCCAAATTGTCTGTGGCATTTGAAGGGGTTCCAGGAGGCAGTGAGGACCAGCATCACTTTTCCCCGCTGGCACTTTAGCTGTGGCAGCAAAATCTGGACGTTTGTCTTTTTTGCTCCAGAGAGCGCCAAAGTGAAAAAGGTGCTTTTGAGGATAGAATCCTCAGGAAAGCAGAGAGGGCCAAATTGTCTGGGGCATTTGAAGGGGTTCCAGGAGACAGTGAGGACCAGCATCACTTTTCCCCGCTGGCACTTTAGCTGTGGCAGCAAAATCTGGACGTTTGTCTTTTTGCTCCAGACAGCGCCGAAAGTGAAAAAAGGTGCTTTTGCGGATAGAGTCCTCAGGAAAGCAGAGAGGGCCAAATTGTCTGGGGCATTTGAAGGGGTTCCAGGAGGCAGTGAGAACCAGCATCACTTTTCCCCGCTGGCACCTTTGCTGTGGCAGCAAAAGCTGGACGTTTCTCTTTTTTGCTCCAGAGAGCGCCGAAGTGAAAAAAGGTGCTTTTGCGGATAGAGTGCTCAGGAAAGCAGAGAGAGCCAAATTGTCTGGGGCATTTGAAGGGGTTCCAGGAGGCAGTGAGGACCAGCATCACTTTTCCCCTCTGGCACTTTAGCTGTGGCAGCAAAATCTGGACGTTTGTCTTTTTTGCTCCAGACAGCGCCGAAAGTGAAAAAAGGTGCTTTTGAGGATAGAGTGCTCAGGAAAGCAGAGAGGGCCAAATTGTCTGGGGCATTTGAAGGGGTTCCAGGAGGCAGTGAGGACCAGCATCACTTTTCCCCGCTGGCACTTTAGCTGTGGCAGCAAAATCTGGACGTTTGTCTTTTTTGCTCCAGAGAGCGCCGAAAGTGAAAAAAGGTGCTTTTGAGGATAGAGTCCTCAGGAAAGCAGAGAGGGCCAAATTGTCTGGGGGCATTTGAAGGGGTTCCAGGAGGCAGTGAGGACCAGCATCACTTTTCC